>NC_054416.1:10227974-10527974 GCF_017976425.1 Toxotes jaculatrix
AGGTTAAGGAGGTAGAGATTGAAGGGGCAGCAGCCAAAGTGGAGCTTGAGGCCTGGGGAGCGACTCTAGGAGGGCTTGAGGTGGTCTGACCCTCAGTTGGGTGGGAAACTGAAAGGCGGGTTGCTGAGCTGGAGCTGGACCCAGAGGCTCTGAGGCAGCAATAAGGTTCATGACGCGACAGAGTTGTCGTGTAGCGCTGTAACTCTTTTTTCAATACAGTGATCTCCTTCTGAAGGGCCGAGTTTGACTGCTCGAGACGCTGAAGCTCCTAAGGAGAAGAAGGCAAAGGGTAAAAGGAAAGTAAGAGAGAGATAAAGGGGGGTAGAAAAACAGAAAAACAAGAGAGAGGAACATGAGAGGAGAAAAGAGGGCCACAAATGACAAATGGTTAGTGTCAAGTTGAGTCAGGTATATCTTTATTATCCCTGAGAGTGGCACTCATCAGCCATAAAAACGGATTAACAACACACATCAAAAGACAAACAATAAACTCAATCACATCCCACCCACATAATATCACACCAGGCCTGACTTGTGCTGTAATAAAACGATGGAACCAGGCAACACTAATGACGCGCTCCTTAAAAAGGCTTCTCGAGTGCTGTGTAAGTACAACAGTCATAAAGCGGATGATGGGTGGTCAAAGTTAGAACCCGAAGGAGAACTGAAATATTGCTCTTAGGTGACAGGACTGCAAGTTCAGCATAAAAGCAGGGGGTAGGTGCTGGAGAGAGCTAAAAAACAAAAATGATGATTGCCTGTTTATCGTTGCAGAGTTGAATTAGAAAAATAAAGAATGAAAATGTTACACCTGTGCCTATTTAGAGTATCGTATCTAGAACTGTTTTCACACAGAGGTCAAGGAGTCACAGTCAAAGCAACAGTAGTGCACAGTTCTGCAAAACAGTCCTGACCCTTTAAACCAGGGTCTGCTGACACAGGCTTTTTATTTTTTATGTAAGTCAAACTTGTAGCAGAGTGGCTTCTTCCACATTAACCTGAAGAACACACAGAGCAGAACTGAGAGAGGGAAACAGAAAGTGAAAGTCTGTCCATGCAAAAGGCACACACCCATTCACATATTATGTAGGAGGAAAATAAAACACACTGTAATTAGTGTCAAGTCGAAATGTCTTCAACCACAGTGAGCTACAGGTTTAGATTGCACAACTGAAAGTAATAAATCATGTGACAGTCTGATTTTATGTGTTTATTGGGAAAAATACTATTAAATTATACACGATACTGTATTGAGAAATGTTTGACTGCAGAGAAAAAAGATTTTAATCTGGCAACCAGTAATCAATGATTAATAATGACCACAACCAAACAATTCAGCCTCCAGTAATAAGCGAATGTTTACACTTCCTAGGTTTCAGAAGTGCTGTTCAGTCTTGTACAATGTGCTCCACAGATCATTATCACCGTCATACGTGTTCATTAAACATGAAGCTACACCCAGAAGCCGGTTAGTGTAGCTTAACGTAAAGATTTCTGTAAAGCTAAACCAACCGGCTTGAGAAGTGCTATACAAACAAGGTCGGATTGATGGATTGAAAGACTGGAAACAGAAAGAAACGACTAGAGTGGCTAAACAGTAACAAAGTCCAGCTGCCAGCCTCTCTAAAGCTTTCTAATGAGTAAGTCTTTTGTGCAATCTGTACAAAAACTGAAATGTAAAAAGTTTTGGTTTCATGGGTGGTTCTGGTCTGGACTACTTCTTGGTTGGGAGCAGTGATGTGAGATTGCTATCAGTTTTCTCATCTAACTGTGAGAAAGAATTTGTGTATTTCCCAACAATGATTCTTTTAATATCGTTATTAATATTTCTCATGAGCAAAAGAACAGAAAATTGCTGTAATTTTTAAAGTAGATCTCCAAAAATCATGACTGTATTTGACCCTGTTCTGAATTCTGAACTATCCTTCAACACTTTCTTTACACATTAATTCCTATTAAAGTTTTTTTTTTTTTCCAATGAAGTTTTTTCAGTGAAGACATCCTTAAAAGAAATGCATCACCTCTTGCTTTGGCAGAGGGATGACAGTATTTTGTGAGGGTATAATTATGTCTGATTTCAAATATATAAAAATATTATAAATCATATTATAAATATTTCTCAGTGCTATTCGCTTGAGGTTCTTGAACACGTTTCACTTCTCGTCCAAAAAGCTTCTTCAGGAACTTCAAGCAAGTCCAGTTTCCTTTGAATGGATTTCCTTAGAAAAACCATAACCTGGATGACTGCATGAAGAATTTTCAGACATTGACATCAATAGTGTTCAGTGGTGCAGATGAGCTGTTGCATTACGTCAAAGTCAGTGCCTCAGAAAGCCCATAATGTGTGTGTGTGTGTGTGTGTGTGTGTGTGTGTGTGTGTGTGTGTGTATGTGTGTGAGGGTCTCTTTGTAACTCCACGTGGGGGGAAAAAATGCAGAGCGGCACTGCTGGAAAAACTGGTGGGAAGGTGTGTGTGTGTGTGTGTGGTGTGTGTGTGTGTGTATGTACAGGGCAGAGAGGAAAGGGAGGGCCAGTGGGAGGGCAAACATGAGGGAGTGAAAGCCCTTCTCCTAAAGCAGACTATTTACAAGAAACGGCTATGAGCATGCTGCCAGATTACACAAGACACACATACACGGCATGTGTGTGTGTGTGTGTGTGTGTGTGTGTGTGTGTGTGACACTGAAAGGGATATAGAAAGTGGCAGAGTCACAGGATGGCGGTGTGAGGGAGGGGAGAAGGAAAGGAGATTAAGGACATAACATTAGGAGTGACTGTGCCGAACCTCATGAAGTTCATCTGCCCTCTCTGTTTGTTTTCGGCGGGTCCTCCTGGCCGCGTCCCTGTTCCTCTCTCGTCTTTTTGTCCCTGTGTGTTCCGTCTGTGGTCCATCTCCTTCTCTCTCCTGTAAAAATCAACATACACACAGTGGAGCACAATCAGTACAGTATATCACAGACTGACTTTTAAAGGAGCTAAAATCTTTGTTTACCGCTGATATCAATAACTTTTCGATATTACATAACGTTTTCGAAGATTTCATTGTTCTAAAAGTCATGAGACAAACTCATCACATGCACGGCCATGTGGTCTCCCAGTTCATGATGGTCAATTAAGAAATAAGAGACCTGGACGTGGATGGAGAGGAACTTGCAGCATGTGATGTTAAATTCAGGAGCAATGATTTCAGGGGAGAGTCAAGTTCAAAGCAATTAGATGACCAATAAACAAATAAAGGATTTCTTCCATTACTCTCAAGTCCCAAAAATGGAACGAGAAGCAGAAATGATTTTCCCTATATCAGATGTTTATTCAGAACGACAAGTCAGCTGTAATGAAGACAAGAGTACATCACGTTTATTTGTCAAACATGACTTAGATCACATGCATTCAGACTCAGAAGGAATAAAAGCCTTGTGAGATTTTATTTATTTTATTTTATTTTTAATGGGTGCTACTTATTCTAACAGTGCCAAATATTACGAGCTGGAAATGCACACTGGTATTTGTAACTCTGGAATGAGTCTTGTAAAATGGTACAGTGGTCGTTTTTTGGTCACTTCTGTCTTTTCAGTCTAGTTTTATGCGACAGTATGTAAATCGACTGATTCAAATGGAAAATCACAACAAATAGTCTAATTATAGGAATTTTAAAGTGTGTCTATGGGGCTCAGGAGTGGTTTTATATTGATTTGTGAGAGAGTTTATGATATTAGATTTATTTATAGGGAAAAAAAACAAAAAAACAAGCTACATAGTGCTTTACAAAGGACACCAAACAGGGGGTTTCTGGTGGAATAGGAGTTGGGACACCTTTGCAGCTACTCCCCCTCTGTCACTTCCCATCTTTCCTGTCTGTGTCTACATTGTCAGCTGTCCAATGAAGGAAAAATAAACCCAACATGAAATGCATGGATCACAGTGAAAATAAATACAAATAGAAGAAAGAAGAGAAGATTAAATGGTTAGTGAGTTACAACACTTTTACATTAATATCCATCAAGGGTCAGGCATAGTTGCAATGATATAATATGATGTGATTATAGTCTATTGATTCATGGATTGATGGATTGATTGATTGTTAAAGAAGTGAAGGAGGACTTACCGATCCAGCCGTGTTGCTGTTGGACTCCTCAGCTGACAGGGACCCAGGGCTGTTGGGCTCGTAGCCTGTGTCCATGAATAACGGGGACATCTCTCCCCCCTCCTTTCCCTAACCGGTTGGTTGCCTGGTTGACTGCTTTTCCACCGACAGGATGGATCTTCACCCAGCCCGGATCATCCGTGCAGCATGTTCCGCAAGTACGACCACTGACATTCAGACTCTGACGGTGGCGCACGACCAGCGCGCCGCACTGCAGCTTGGACACAACTTTAAATGACCCAGAACGAAGAGGTGACTGGATGCTACTAAAAGAGCAATTTCCGTGGTGCACACTAATGCCTGGAGGTTGCTTGGTGACTTGCTGATGCTGGTTGCCCGAAGTGAAGCTTTAAGCCGGCGCGTCTGGCGGTTTTTTAGCATGGGAGGTTTGGCACAGAAACGCACGGTGATGCAACACGATGCAGCGACTGCTTTCAGTTTCTCTTTATTTTAAACTGACCCATTGAGAGGTAGGGGTGGTGAGGCTGTGCTGCCTTCAGGCGCAGTATGTTAGTTTCATTTTCCAAGCCTGTGACCGAACACTGAAGCGCTTAAAGAGCGGAAATGTTTAATCGTGGACCCGGATTATAAAAGCAACCTTTTCAACTGGCTACCGTTTTTCTTCTTTTAAACCCTCGTTTTCGACAAGTGATATAAACGTACATTATTCCATTAATGTCAAACAGCTACGTTTTGCGATTGTGTGGTATGAATACTAACCTAATATATTCGATAGCACTTGAAAGCATCCTGATGAATGGATGGGAATAGGTGGTTTGGGACAGGAAGAGCGTCTGGCTGATGACCATATTAGGAACACGGCTGCGTTCTCTTCACGTGCAGGGAATTTTTGAAACTCTTCTGCCAGGAAATAGATGGCCAAGCCCCCAGACAGGGATCCACTGCATTTACCAGTTCTCAGCAGGAAATTGTGTAATCTGAAATACAAAAAGTCTTTGACTGAGCATATGGTTTCATCTTCTCTCAACAATGTTCAAAAAGTGGCTCACACTCAAAGGTTTTACAAATAAAACCAGCTGCGCTGCTGCTTACTTTGCAGACCTTATGGAGTAAAATACAAAGCCTCATATTGGCAGGAATCCTTAATAAATTTATTTTGTTATTGTCTTCACTGGCCCTCGTTCTGATAACATAAAAATAATGACATGTCTTATTATAGAGAGTAATTTCCCCTAGAGGGATCAATAAAGTAATTCAAATTCAAATTAAAATTAATTAAATTAAATTATACCTATTACTTACTACCAAAAAGAACACTGTGTGAAAGTTGTTCTTTTATGTTAAATCATATATGTAAAGCTAATATTGTAAAGTTTCTTATAGACTGATATTCCTAGATATTTCCTTTCAAACTGGGGTGTTTTTTTTTTGCTAAATGCTTCTGGGGGAAGCACCTCTCCGGAGGTGAGAGGTGTAAGAGAGAAATTCTTGTTGCACTTCTTGTAAACTTTTTGTACAGTAACAGTGATGTTCACTTATAACAACAAACCATGTTTTCACACTCTGGGGGTGGTATAAAAGACGACCCAGCTCTCCCACAGCTCTGCCACAAAGAGTAATTTCCGCTATTTTTGCTCCATTCTGAATAAATGAGGAAAGTTTGAAAAAGTTTTAAATTGTAGAATGTTTGTTCAGCTGGTTTATATTTCTGAACCCACATGGGGCTAGGAGAGAAGTCCAAGCCCTGTTGTCTGTTGTGCCAGACCTCCGACATCACACCCAATCTTGCTGCACTTTATAATTTAACATTCTGAAATAAGTTACTTGATAAAATTTGATTAAATAATCCAAATAAAAAACACAATAACGATGTTAATAATGTTAATAATGATTAATGATGTTAGTCAAAATACTATTTCCAAAGTCTAGAACGACCTTTTGGCACGCTCTTGCCTGAATGTTGAGCATGTTTTCAGTTCTGCATTACTGTATCCATCATGTATTCCTATTTTTGGACTTAGACCCGTCCATTGACTGCTGAAGTTAAATATGTAATTCCCACAATAACCACAGGAGGGCGCCGAGCACATGTAAACGCGCAGAGCGTCTACACCACGGCCACACCTTAAAATGCTCACTGACCAATCAACACTTGCCCTTCACCAAATAGCCCAATCGGTGGCTACGTAAGGCGGGCTCGAAATTGCAATCACTTCCTACGTTGCAATGCTGCTCATGGATGCTAAACATCTTTGAAATCAAACCCTAAATCCTTAAGATTATTCATTATATTAACAGAAGCTGAGGGGGACAGCGCCGCGATGGGTTTGCTGACGATTTTGAAGAAGATGAAGCAGAAGGAGCGGGAGATGAGGCTTCTGATGTTGTATCCTGTCTGTAACAGTGTACTAGCTTAGCTGGGAGCAAAGTAGCATCATGCACTAACGTTATTACAACTTCATCTGTGTTAGTAACATGAAAACCACGAGCAGCAGTTTATATCATGTTTAGATAACACAGGGTTTTATGCTTGTTTAGTTCATGTTATTCATTTAGTGCTGTATCGTGCTGCCTTGCTAGCAATGAAGCACTGTAAATAAGCTAATAGTTGGTGGCGTTTAAGCTCTCACTGATTAACATTTTAACGGTCAGGTGAGTTTATTTTCCTAACCTGGCTCGTGCAGAGGTCTGGACAATGCAGGAAAGACCACCATCCTGAAGAAGTTCAACGGAGAAGACGTCAGCACCATCTCCCCAACGCTGGGCTTCAACATCAAAACCCTGGAGCACAGAGGGTAACACACAGCAGAGTTACAGCATGATGTGACACTCAGTCATACAGGCATTTCTTTCATGTGTGATGGATAAGAATGAGCCCAAATATGTTGCATAGCATTGTAACACATTTCAGAATTGATCTATATAGTGGAAGAAATGGAAATGTACTCATTTGGTAAAGTATTAGATGCTTTCTGCACAATTTCATTTTTCTAGAACACCCTGTCTCACCACAGTAAGGTAGTCCTGCATTTTTCCAGGCTAGTGTCCATTATCAGGCTATATTGTTCCAGTCCAATTTTCATTTTTGCCCCTCTCTCTCTCTTTCCTAGCTTTAAATTGAATATTTGGGATGTAGGAGGTCAGAAATCACTCCGTTCCTACTGGAGAAACTACTTTGAGAGCACAGACGGGCTGGTGTGGGTGGTGGACAGCGCAGACAGACTCAGACTGGAGGACTGCAGGCAGGAACTCAGTGCACTGCTGCTGGAGGAGGTATACTAAATTATACACACTGGTGTTATAACAGGGTCTCTGCAGGTCTTACAAAGCTCTGAATTAATGTTAATTTTAGTAAAACCTTAAATTGATGAATTGTTTATTTTTTAACTGGTTAACTCGTCTCATCAGTTTTCTTCCCATTATCAGTGTCCAGGCATGGACACTGATAATGGGAAGTTAAAGTTCATAAACATGACACTGATAGTTAAAGATTCCATGTTACAGTAACATGACAGAAAACAAGTCTCAATCCTGAAAACTGTTTCTGGAAGAGTGAACACTCAAAAACAACAAACAGTGCTGCATTGTCAAATTAACCTTAGCACTTAGTAATCATTTGTGTGTAACATGTCTGGTACCATGCTCTCTGTCCTCTCCTGCCTGCAGAGGTTAGCTGGTGCAACACTGCTGGTTTTTGCCAACAAACAGGATTTACCAGGAGCCCTGTCAAAAGAGGCGATACGAGAGGTGAGACTTACACATTACAGTAGTCCCTTCCATTGTTTCACTAATGGATTAGTCTCAATAATTGATTCATATTCTTTTTGTAATATTACATTTTACACACTGAAATGTTCTCACTCTGTATGTGTGTGTGTGTTCCTGCAGGCCCTGGCTCTGGATGAGATTAAAAGCCATCACTGGTGTATCATTGGTTGCAGTGCAGTAACAGGAGAGAATCTGTTAGCTGGAGTGGACTGGCTATTAGATGATATCGCTGCAAGGATCTTCACTGCTGACTGAATGTGTGCACCTAACACAGCAACCTCTTCTGTTTGGCGAACTCTGACATGACTCCAGGACCAATATTGGACAGCGAAGATCAGAAGTAGCGAGAAAGATCAATACTTGTATTTTTTTTTTGTTCCGTTAGCTGTTTATGGTCACCAGACCTGCAGGTAACAGTGCTGTCTGTGTCCATGATCAGCAGAATAATACACTGCTTTTATAGTTTCTCTTTGTCAGCACTGACAGTTGATCCAGTCATGCTGAGGAGAGAGAAACTCTGAGCATGTCTCAAAACAAACATGCAATTTCAAACACACTGAAACCTGAAAAAATGTTTACCTTTATGTATGCAATGTAGTGATACTCTGCAGCGGTGCCTCATTGACTCAAATGTTTTCTAATAAAGTTAAGCACCTGCTTAATAAAGTGTCTCACTGTTTCCCAGGGCATGCACAGGTTTCTAAAGTACACCTTTTAACATGTTACACACTTATGCACAATACTACATATGACACAGCATCCTTTTTTTGGCAGCATAGCACAGTGCTAGCACACAAAACCCAAAGTGTCCCATCTTGAATGTAGAACAATGCCTTGGTCATAGTGTTTCACTACGTGAATGACTTATACTATCTAATGACTCCAGCTTCTAAAATCTGACAGTTCACATTTCCTAGCAATACAATTATACAGAAGAAATGATAAAGAGACTGAAAATTAGCTTGATATTTTAAATAACCTTTAGTTTTATAGTTCTCCCTAGATTCCTAATTCCAGGTGTACAAAAGAAAGCTTAGCCTCCATCAGGAACTATGATAAGGTCAATGAGACACTATATAAATTAACACCACACAGATTGAACTGAAGACTTTATACACTGACACTTTCACACCTCACACGTGCACACACAAAAATAAATAAAAACCCCGACACCACCAAAACAGAAAACCACTCAACAACTCAGTTCACTGATACATTTTAATGTCAAGTGCTGTTGTTACTGTAAATTGAGACATACATGAACACGTACACATTTAAGCAAGTACTGAGAATCACCCTGTGAGCTTTACAGAAACCTTATCTGCCTATGCATCTTCATGATGACATCCAAGTTCTGTCCAGACACTGTAAGATAAGACAAATTAGTCACAGGTGGCAAAAACTTTTCCACACTCCACTGAAAATATTAAGTTACAGCTTTGATCAGAGGGGATACCAATCAGTCATGAATTCTCAGACTGGGGCGGTAATAAAAAACTCATCACTTCCAGATAAAATATTTAATTTTCAAGCTTTATCTCTTACCATGTACTCCATGGCAGCAGGCAGCGTTCCAAATACTCACTCAGGCCCTGAGGTGACATGAAACATGATGATAGACTTTATAAAAGTGATCAATTAAAACTAAGAAAATAAAGATTTACAACCTGTGATCAGAGGGGATACCAATCAGTCATTAATTTTCAGACTGGGGCGGTAATAAGAAACTCATCACTTCTTCTGTCAGTCTCAGAAACTTCAGCTATACACTTGCTCATTTACCTGCAGCACCGTCGCTGGTGTCTCTGTGCTGCTGTTCAACACCGAAGAGTCAGACAGCATGCTCACACCTGCAACAGGTGAAAACGTTTAGTCAGTGAAGTTCCAGTAGTGTGAACAACAAAATGTGTTTTTTTTTTTAAACTTGTGATCAGAGGGGATACCAATCAGTCATGAATTCTCAGACTGGGGCGGTAATAAGAAACTCATCACTTCTACTTAAGAGCTGTCACTAACTGCACCAAACAGACACCTACCTCAACTCTGTGACAAGCTCCATCCATCCTGATGACCTCCTTGTCCCCAGTTCAACATTAAAGCCGACCTAAAAAGTAGTAAAAGTAAAGATTAGCAATTTATCTGCTTGGCCAATGATCAATACCCGGCCCCACAACAATCAAAACCATCAGAACCCAACTTTCCATCTGTCACTTGTCCAAACTTAACACCAAATGAGAATCAACATCACAATTTCACACAAAATTGATGTGTCACATCTGTTTTAAGCTCGTTTCCTTTCAGACTGTTGGTAACCCCAACGGGTCTTCCCCTTATTGCCAAGGCAACACCAGTGGGTTCACCTTTTCAGGTCTGGCATTGACACAAGGCGTAAGACATGTGCGGGTGTCATCAGGAAGGAAACTGGGTGTGACACTGATAGCTGTCATTTGGGACAGTTGATACTTGTTCACTGAAAACTGCCTCCATCTTCATCTGTGCCATGTGATTTAAGCTTCACAATACTACATTAGCAAGCAGTGAACACTAAAAGATTGGCTCAGTTTTTCAAGTCTGTCTTGGAACTGTAGTCATGTATTCATTTCCTGTTCCCAGTAGGCAGTTTACTTTATTTTCACTTTAAAGTTATGCAGCTTCTGCTGTTAATATTCACAGAGGTACCTGACCATAGTTTAAAGCCAGACATGAGAAACTGAAGCTACCTTAGAACACTTTCCTGCAGCTCACTCACCTGGGCAGACACCTTTCTTGGAGAGATGGGCAGCATCTTCCAAAGCCAAGTACCTGTAAAAGACAAGATGCTGTAAGGCCTGAGCACAAAACTGAGACAAAGGTTTTACACTATCAACCATCAGACGTCAGAGATTCCATTTCTCAACAGCAGTTCAGACGAACGAGATTCCAAATATATCTCATCATTTTCAGCAGGTCTGGGAATACAGGCTATAGGCAGCGTTTCCATAGCACTCGTTTAACATCTTACCTTCAACTAGAACACCTCGGCCATGTTGCTGGAGCAGTACGTGAGTCGTCTGTTGACAGACGACAAAAGTCATTTACTACCCATTATTGAGAAAAAAACATTTCATGTTTATTTCTAAACTCAATTCAGACTTTATTTGAATAGCACTTTTCATACAAATGTGTTGCAGCACACCCCCACTCCATATATGATATGATTGCATAGATCACTCTACTGTTCATGATACTATACTTAGAGCAGGGTATTTAAAAAAAATTATGTTGCAGCATTAAAAATCTAAATTTACCACAAATTACTCTTTTGATTGAAATGTAATAAGACAAAAAAGTGAATGCAGCAGAGGTTGTAAATAAATGCAGTTGCTCAGATGTTCGTGTCGTTTCACAGCGGTTCAAAGTGAGCTAAGTTTCATCATCATTGGAACTGCATTAAGAGGAGACATATAGTTTTCAGGTGAGCTTTAATATGAAGAACTTATAAAACTGAAATAAAACATACCAAGACATTTCAGTGGGTATTTTCCTCTTCAAGAATCCAAACCATAACACCCCTGTAAGAGAAAGTGGCTCTTTAACAGAATTCAACTCAAACATTTTGTTGTACATTAAGATTTACATGTTTGATCAGGGCTTTGGTGACAAACTGCCATGTGACATTAGTCGTCCAGGTGTTTGATGGGTGTTACCCCATTTCATCCTTTCAAACATTCAGAAACACCATGCCATTGAATTAACATTGTGGGAAACTTTAGACTGAAACCAGGAATAATATTTTGTCACTGCCAAAATTAAGTGCTGTAATGGGCTCAGAGGAAGTGCCTTAAGATGCATCTGCATTTCTGTCCAACTATGATCATAATAACTGTTCACATTTCTGCCACACTTCATGAAACATATCTTACATACACTGCAGGAAAGGCATTTCTGACAACCACTATAACAATCACTAAAACTTGTGTAAATACTTACATGAGACGTTGAAGGAGCATCCATCCTCAAACTTCTGGTCATGAGCCTAATGAGCAGAAAAACAAATAAATACACCACATACTTGGGAATAAAACTGTCTTTTAATTCAGCTAAGGGTAATCAGAGAATAGGTTGGCATCACTCGAAATCAGGCATATGCTTGTCATTAATGATAATCATCACATTTATACCCCATTACTGAATAAACTGTTGGAATAAAATCATCTTTCACTCACCTCTGTAAGTTCCAGCTGCTTTGAGTCAAGTAGAAAGACACCACAGATCAACCTGCAAAGAAAATTAGTGGTTAGTCATAAACAGATCAGACTGATCAGATTAAATCTAGCCTATCACAAAAGCCAAGAACATGTTCACCTAAAATTTAACAAGTGCTTTTAGCTTTAAACTAACTCAAATGCATCATTCTTATTCATCTTTAACTGGACGAGAACAACCAAAAGGAAATAAAGCTGTTAAGCCTTAAAGATTTTATTTATTTTTAAATATAAGATCACATGGTTTAACACAAGCAACCTGCACGGTTCACTGTGAGAAATGTTGACCATTACATACAAAACCAAATGATCATATTTGTGTTTTAGTTTAAATTTCAGAGCCCATGTGCTGCTCAGAATCTGGTAAAGAAGTTTCTTCAAAGGCTGATTCAGTAAGAGAGAGTTCAGGGAATCATCACTGCAGCACACAGAGCTCCTGAACAACCACAAAGCCATAAACTGATTTACAACAGACAAGCTGCTGAAAAAAACTACTGCAATTACCAAAGACAAGCTCTGCTTACCTTGTGTGTAGAGTCTTGCCACTCACTGCTCACACCTGAAGAAGGGAAGGAGGGAAAAAAAAGCTAAATGAGCATGTCATGTGTTTATAGACTTACATGCACATTAAAGACAGCAGCTTCATGCTACTCAGAAATGAGAAAGATTAAAGTTTCCTCAAAACATTTTCAGTGAGAGAGTTCAAATAGGACATCACAGTAGCACAAGGCTTCAAAAAATAAAGCAAACCACACGGTTTCAAACACATCAACTTTATTTACATCAAGCAATGAACACATGTCCAACCCTACAGTGTAAATGAGACATATGAAAGAAATCACCTTTGTAACATGTAGTTCCTGGATATGTCTCCATCTTAAAACAAGGAAAAAAGGAAATCAATGCGTTAGCAGGTTCAGTTTCCTGCGGACGGCCAACACGTGACCGCTGCATGCAACGTGTTCAGGGCGGCATGAGTCGGTCAAACACAGGATTCACAAGCGTCTCACATCAGAATAATAAAGTGCAATCACAGTCATTCAGGACAGGTCTGTGAAAATTCTCATCATTCAGAGACACCGAAACCAACCGCGTTAAACGAACAGCGGACATTTCGCAGAAGTCAACAAACACGAGTTCGCATATCGTTTCCCGACAAATAACACATGCAACATTTAGATAAAGTGTTATACGTTGTTAACTAAACGTATCAGAGGTCAAATAATAAGTTTAGCAGTCGGATGGATAACGATTAAGGTCGATGCTGCATCTAGCTTCACACAAGCTGCTATCTAAAACACCACTAGAGCTCGTAATATTAACCAAAAATAATAAATATTAAGCGCATACACACTTCGTAAACAAAACTATATATTTTAAAGGCATATATTACACATTATAATGCAATAGCTCGCAAACGACTTTTAACCAAAAAACAAATCGTGTGCACTCTCACCTCAACCACAGGACAGAAGGAAGTGGAAGAAGAAACGAGTCCATCTGCCTTTTATATCCCGCCTGGAGGGCTCCTCCCACCCGGCACACCACGGAATTAACAACGCAAACGTTTCCATGTGCAAGCTATATGTAGCTTTGGATAAAAATTAGAATTACATTTACAAAGAAAATGTTTTATTGTTCATTAAATTTACCGCCTTCAGAGCGAAGATTTTGTGTTGAAGACAATTTTTTTTTTTAAGAAAGTATTTCGTTTACTGCGTAACTTCCGTTTAGGAAAAGTAGTGTTTTTCACGTCCACAAGATGGCAGCCATGGCGTGACTTCTGCACGGTGATCCCAGACTGAAAGATTTACAGCAGTTTGAAATATTTTCTGATCATTCATTAATTTTGTGGGTTAAAGTTGGGCGTTATTTCAGCGAAGAACACGAACAACATTTCCTGTTTTGCTGTTACATCCGTTTCCGTTTGGCAAAATAAAACAACCAAAAATAAATACAAACATACCTGTAAAAAAAACAAAACAAAACAAAACAAAACAAACACAGTTAACACAAACATGCATATAAAGATAGTTACCTTAAATCATTCTGATTGCGACCTAGTGCTACCTTTTTTTCTTTTTCTGGAAAACATCACTTCCTCTATCTTAAAGAGGCCCAACTTTGAGTTCAGCAGATAATGGTCCCAGCTTCAGGTGACTTGTGTGTTCCCATCAGCCTCCTTTTATTACTATTCTTTGTTTCATAGCTACCATTGTCATGGTGTTGCCTTATGATGGTGTGACACTGAAATTTTACTGTAAAATGAAACTACAGCCAGTAGCCCAGATCCTATCTTTATTTACTCACAGAAAAGTGTTTTTTGTTGTGGTTTAAGACTTCAGAAGCTTTTATTATGATACAAACACATATTTTATGAAAATTAACACTTCTTTTGCAGCCTATTCAGTCTGCTTGCCAGAGACTAATAAGTACACTTGAGGTAATATAAAAAAAAATCATAGTGGAGAACAGGAAATTACAGCAGGCCTACTGTAAACATGATTGTTTTACATTTTAACAAACATCAGTCATTAATAAGCCTTAAATATTGTTTGACATTTAGGTTAAGTTACTCTTTCCAAATTAGAACATGTATAAAATAAAACAGCTTCAATCTTACAATTAAAAGACAGTTGGTGCTGTTGCTATGTTAAGCACAGGTTTGTAACCAGGACATAAAAACTCTTTCACTCTTGTTCCATCAGGTTAAATAACCTTCACCAGAACACACACAGGGATGAACTTTATCTCATGAGGAAGTCAAACACTGTCAAGCTCTTCTACCTTTTCACATCTCTTGTATTATTTCTGTGCACACTTAGGTGGGAAAACCCTGCGTTAAAATGGATTAAAACTGATAGAAACTGCAATTTCTCCACAAATATTTACATACAAATGTGTGTTTTATTGTGAGACACAATGACAGTGTCTAGACACTGACTACCTGGGTGCATTTGTGTGCGTTTGTCGTCCTCTCGTTAACATCACAGCTGATTAGTGATTAGCTGCCAGACAGCAATAAATGGCACTGATTACCATACAGAAACGTGAATATTATCAGAACAAAAGTCCACTAATCAGTCATCGCTGCTCTAGAAATCTTCCATTCCTTTTGCTTACACATCAACACTTTTCTAGCTTCATGGTGCTAAACCAAAGGAAGTAGAGACTGTTTATACTCCAAGCTCTTAACAGTGGACCCAAAATAAGGAACTAAGATGTTTAGACATTCTTACACCACTGACTAACATCTGAAATTAGCAAGATAGAGGAAGGGAACCACTGTCAGCTGAACTCAGTCACATGAAGATTGGACTTTAAAATTCAAACCAGTCCCAAAGACGTCAATGTAAAATCAGCAGCTTGGCTCCCCCAGCTCCTACAGCAAAGCTGAACATGTGCAGTCTGTGTGCACATTAATGTGCACCATCATATGACAAGGCAGTAAACTTTATCTTCAGTGATTAAGACTCAGTAATTAACATAAACAATCAATGTTTCTGAGGCTAAATGCATGACTCAAATCCCTCATGTGGCCATAAAGGGCCCCTCTGAAGGCATAGCAATAAAGGCAGGGTTATCCATCACTATTCAGCATCGTCATGACTTGAACAAAGTAAATATCAGAGAGGGTTTGATTTCATCGTCCATGTTCGTTTCCTGTACTACTGAAACTCAACTAACACAGAGCTGTGCTGTTGCGTCTTCTTTGACGAGGGTGAAGGTGGTGAGGAAGATGTCACAGGTGTGAGTGTGACGCTGTAGAGGTTGGTGATGAAAGTCTCCCAGCCACGACGAAATGCTCGGTCCAAGGCCTGATGGGAACATGAGGGTAAAGGTTAGTGAGGTTGGAGTGCGAGCAAACAACAGATTTATACAGTTATGCAGCGTCATTTTAGTTTTGTACAGATACTAAACACATAAATAGGATGAAAGCAAGTTGTTTATGTTGTGTTGTCCATATTTGTTGAATTGTTTGCTTCTTTGCAGAGGAAAGTCCTGTTTTTGCATGTTCAGCTGACTGTCTCTGTTGGCTGTATAGGTGGTGCAACTCTACATAGCTGTTTCCAGGGAGCTTCTGAGGAAACTGAAGACCTGTAAAATGAAGTGCTGACCATTTTGTGAAAAGGGTGCTAAGCTGTATTTATTATCTGAATTCTACCCAGAAAAATCAGTCACTGGAAAATTAAAGCAATTTTGTCTGGAGCTGCTTGGTCTCAGTCTCAGTCTCAGGTATTGATTAAAATAGTCTGACAGTGATAAATGTCAGTCATATTAGCTGTGTAGTGCTGCTCTAAGCCACTGCCACACAACCTTTTTGGTCTGTGAACCCTCAGAGCTTACTTTTCTTTATAACATTCAGGTATCCTATCTACACAGAAACTAATGTTCTCTGGTGTCTTTGGTCTCCTAATCTAACAGGAGGTCAGACTGCGAGGCCCGAGGGTGCAGCTGATTGGTTAACAGCAGTGGAATGTTTTCATGGTGTGGATTTAGTAGGCGGGTCGCTGCCGCCATACTTCGTTCCACTGATCAAAGGACGTGATACAGGAGGCACAGGAATGTCACCTCTGTGCATGTGCTTCAGTGGGAGCAGAAAACCTTTAGGAACATGTGAGTCAGGTGAAGGTACATACGGTACATGCACACGGCTGCTTGTTCACTTGTACGGCTAAAAGCCTGTTAGTGAAACCTCCGTTCCAGCTTAATTTTTTTCATGTCATTAAACATGACGTAAAGGAAAAATCCTAGGAGGTTACTTAATGTGTTGGTGACATGCACCAATGGCTGCTTGTACCTTGACCCTGTTAAGGTGCTATGATAGTTTGCATGGTGATTAATAGCCCGGTGAGCAGTATGTGGAGGATGTTGAGGGAGAACTTTACCCTCTGTTCCACAAACTCAGAGGACTCAATTATACAACCTTCAGGGGATTAAAGTTTAACCAGATGGAGTAAGGCTGAGTGTGGAATTTATGTAAATGTGAGATACAGAAAGCAGAAGTGAATAGTGTGTGTTCTTCTGCAGGATGCTGATAACAAATTGCATCTCTTTGTTTTCTCTCACCTTGCGGTAATTCTTCATCGTGCTCCTCTTCACCACCTTCATCCCCTCCTCTTGCTCTATCCTCATCTTCCTCTCCTCCTCTCCCTCCTCTTCTCTCCCCCTCTTCTTGTCTCTAATGAGGACCTGGTCGTCCTCATCCTCGCGCACCGCAAAGTGCACAAGTGCAGGCGTCTTCCCTCTTCCTGTCTTCTCATTTTCTTCCTCCATCTTCTTCAGTTTCTCCATCTCCACCTCGACCATCACCCTGGTGCCCTCCAAGACGGGGGGGTCAACTGGATTCTCAGTGGACGGACTGGGCCTCTCGTCTCGGGCGGCATCCTCCTCGGTTGTCCCCTTCTTCTGCTTCCTCCTGGAGCTCCTTCTCCACCTGCTGCTGCGGCGGCTGGGTTTCCTGCGCAGGAGAGTCTCGCCATCGTCTTCCATCAACCCTCCACTGAGGTCAAATCCCTCGGCTTCTTCCCTCTCATTTGAATTGTGCACCTCACTTGGGGTTGAGCTACTCATGGTTCTCACTTCTCTGCCGCCGTCTTCCGTCCCATTCCCTCTCTCTTCTACTTTTCCCCTCACCTCCTCCCCTTCTCCGGTGGTCTCAGGCTCATCAAGGCGGCCGTAGAAGCCATTGGACTTATCCAGAAACTTTGGGGCCCGGATGGAGCTCCTGGTTGAGCTTTTCCTGGAGTTCTTGCCAATTGTCATCTTTTCTCTTTCACTTCTTGTGTCCTCTGTTGCACTCTTACCTCTCACACACTTTTTCTTCCCCCTTTTTTTTGGTTACCTCTGAAAGAGAAGGGCAAAGAGAGATTAGTTTAATGACATTACATAACCCTCTCTCACCCTCACGCTTTGAGTCTCCTTCTTTTATGCTCACAATCTTAATCATTTCATAGTAGCCACTAAAGAATTTGGAATGAGTCAAAGTTCAGGAAAGCAGATAAAAGTGGAGCGAAATGATGTGAAATTAGACAAAAAATGGAAGATAATTCAAATTCTACCATCAGTGTTACGGGTCTGTGTGACTGTCTGCCCCTTTAATGTGGATCGGCTGCTGTGGATGGTCTGCTATGCAAACATGGAGATGTTTATGGAGGACAATAACCAAATATCATCTCATCATCTCACGTAGTTTTACTTTTGACTTAACTGTGGGCATGGAAATGTGTGTGTGTGTGTGTGTGTGTGTGTGTGTGTGTGACTGGAGGTCAGAGTCAGTGTTATCAGGGTTGTGATGATAACTGGATGTCAGAGATGAAGACATAGCGTACTCGGAATTTAACACAGACACACACATGCACACAAAGAGACTTTGACACTGGTCTAACCAGTTGGAGACTGAACAGCAGCCAAAATCAATGACTTCATATTGACCGTGTCTCATGGCCAAAGTTTGTCTAAAAATCCACTAATGTCAACAATGTGAGAAGGGGTCAAAATACTGAAGCTGGCTGGACGCAAACAGAGGGGACATCAGTGACGTCCCAGCAGGTGTTTTCTAAAATTCTCTGGCAGCATTGATTTGGGTTGTCACCAACAGTGAAACATGCTTAATGGCTTTTCACCCTCCAACTTTACACTGTGAACATGCACAAATACATGCACAACATGCACAAAATCTCCTTTTTTTGTTTTAGCAAACAGGAACTACAGCATCCACTGTAAAGACAAGCAATCCAGACATCTGGACATTTAATGAAATAGAATGAATATGAAAGATAAAATTAAAATGGAGAATGATTAAGACAACTGCACTCTGGGGAGAGACAAACTCATTCTGGTCAATGTATGCTGACGTAAATATAACTGAGCATAAGGAAAATAAAAAAGGAAACAATGAGTGAACAAGGAAGGATAAAGGAAAGATTACAGAGAGAATGAGAAGAAAGGAACCAAACATCCGGCTATGTACTCTAAGAAGACACATGGGAGCTGTAAAGTAAATGTGGATTTCTCTTCTTCCATAAAGTAACTTATAGACACATGACATTTACTCTTAATAGAATGTTATAGCGCAGCAGAGATAAAGAGGTGCATGTCTTACCTGATGTGCTGCTGTTGTCTCCTCTCCCTCTGTGTGTGTGCGAGCACTGGTGAGCAATACCTCCTGTGCGTGTGACTGTGTGTGTGTGTGTGAGTCTGAGTGTATGACTGAGAGCCGGGAGCTCAGGAAACTCCCCTAACACACAACGTCAGGCGTCAACCCTGCCCGAACCTGAACGTCTGTCGTCACCAGACCAAATACACACACATGCAAAAAGGGCACACACACACACACACACGCAGCAAAGCACTCTCACTGTCAAGGAGTCTCTCTCTCTCTCTCTCTCTCTCACTTTTTCCCTGATTCTTTCTACTTAACTACACACACACACACACACACCACGTCTTTACATCCTTAAACACACACCGACTTAAAGTTAGGATTTAAAATCTGTAATACAAACAAGAGACAGAGGGACAAACACACTCCTGCCTACGCACAAGTGCAGAGAGAATTCAACACCCAAATCATCATTCCACCACAAGCACCCGTCCTACCCCGATATCAGCATCTATCAATCATTAACCACGAACATCCACAGCCGTCAGAGGTAAACCTGCAGCGTACAAATGTGACCACATCCCATAATGCCTCCATAAAAAAATACTCTGGAAATCCTTCTTTCTGAGCTGTGGTATTATTAATATTTTATCTTGACTTAATGACAAAACCTATAACATATAAGAGAAAATATTAATTTTAATTTGAAGCACATGTGACCCTAGTTCAAAATGGCTGCCACTGAAATAAGGTAACTTGCCTTCTATTCATATCCACTAATGTGTGTAAAACATTACTCTTTACTGATAAGCAGGCATACCCTAACAGAGAGTATTGCGTGTGTAGAGATGAAATGAATGAGCTTGGTCACTGAGTGTTTGGATGGTAAACACAGCGTCTGGGTGGGACAGGGAGTGGGACCTACTCAGCTGTGTGTGTGTATGTGTGTGTTGGGTAATAATCTCTATGCCTGTTTTCCTCAGCTCAGCTTCAGGATGTCCAGCACACACACAACTTCTTGTACATGCACACACATGCATACTGTGCAACTGTGAGGACACACCAGCACTGGGCATACACACACACATACATACACATATACACACACACACACACACACACACACACACACACACACACACACACACACACACACACACACACAGACAAACATGCACATTAATGGAGTGTGATATGTGTTATGTATGAGTGGAAGCATGACAGTGTAGATGATGACAGTTTAAATGTTACAGTCTAGTCTACAGGTGTGTGTGTGTGCAAATGCACTTGAGTGTGTTTGTGTGGGACTGACTCATCATGGACCAAAGATGGCGTGTGTCTCACTCTCTGACTTCAGCTCCTCTTACTCACCTCCCAGTGCACCTTTATTTTATAAGCCCCGTGTGTGTGTTGTGTTGTGTGATGATGTAGACTCACACCTCCCTTAAGCTCCATATATAGTCACCAAGCAGGCCACTTCCCTGCAGAGAGGGCGTAACAGCTGTCAGTCACGCAGGCCTGCAAAACCCTCAGCTGTGTTGAGGCCGAAGAATCCCCACCTGCGTGGGTAATCACTGGTGACGTTACCTGATGCTAGGAGCAGGTTGCCATGGTCACTGTCAAGCAGGGACAAGTTAGTGCAGATTTTGATGCAGTAAAACTGAAGATAATCAGGCAGAGAGAAACAAGTCTGTAAAGCGTGGCACTGTGAAGTCACAGCTGTGCCTCAGGCTGGTGAAAATGTATGACCCGACACACTCAGACAGAGAACAGGTGTGCTGTTGGCTGGGCTACAAATACGGCAAATTAAGCAGGCAGTCGAGACAGTTGTTCAACTTCCTGACCAACTCAGCATTTCTGAAACAAGGCAGAGTGAGAATCCAAAATGAAACAAGGCCATGAATACAGGAATGGGACAAACGCAGCCAACTGTACACACAAA
This sequence comes from Toxotes jaculatrix, assembly GCF_017976425.1. NCBI lineage: Eukaryota > Metazoa > Chordata > Actinopteri > Toxotidae > Toxotes > Toxotes jaculatrix. The sequence continues at coordinate 10,249,139 of NC_054416.1, forward strand.
AATTTGACGTGGTCACATTTCATCTGCAGCGGCACAAAAGGCATTATCTTAATCACACATCAACATAGGTTAATATAAAACCAAAGCCTGAACAAAAAACTCACCAGATTAGCAGCCCCACGTTGCAGAGACATGGCACTGGACAGTAAACTAAACATAGTCTGTGTAGCTGCTTCATTGTTCCAGTTTTTCCTCCATTTTGCCTGCTGACAGTTAAAGAGACAGTTCACAGGTAGGCAAGTACCACTGAAGTTTGGAAGGAGATGATGACAAAACATGTTTAGTTATGTTTATTTTCAAGACCAAGGACAGACATGATCACATTGTACAGTGTAAAGAATATTACAATAATAAATACATTATACACCAGTAGAGAACTGACTTACAGGCACTAATTACATGTAAGCAGGCACCAGCTGTTTTTACAGTATCGTACAACAGTAGCTGAGGAGCACAGGGTTGAACTTTAACGTTACTTTGCTCTTTGTTCTTCCGATTTCTGAAGATGTCATGAAAGATAATCAAACACACGCTGAGTAGTTCAATTAATATTAATATTATCCAATGTAAATGCTAATGTAAAGTACCAGGGATTCATTTTGTCTATTAAAGGCATGTTTTGTATTGTGTATTGTGCATAAAGAATTTCTACAAGTGTCAGTAAAGTTGTTCCCTTATTCAGAGCTTCTAAATAGAAACTGTATGTTTTTGAAGAGCATTACTAAAAGTATACACATAAAAATGCCTGTTAGAGATAGTTGTTGTTATGCTATAACACTAATAAAACCCAGCATTTGAACTCTGAGCTGTAACATTAAAGCTACACTGGGTGTGGAACCACTACATCTCTGTATTTGTTAGGTCTGTGTTGCAGCATAGTGTTGCTAAGTTGTACTAGTAGTGTTTGTAACACCAGGTGTATCAGAGCATAATAAAGGCAAAGCAACAATTAGTTACTAGGATTAGTTTCCTGTCTGACGTGTTTTGTGGCTATGAAGATTGTTTACGGTCAAAAAATGCGCCTGAGTACTATGTTTGCTCCACATTACCACATGAAGATCACGATCATCCTCCGATGAAGGCGTCACTTTCTTGACATGTGACTAAAAAAAGCATCTATAGGGCTAAATATGGACTTACATTAATTTCACAAAAATAGAAGCCATGCATGAACAGGGTGCTCCATGGCAACTGCATCTCAGACAGAAACCAGCCAAGATGTTGGTTTCTGAACGGACAAAGCTGGTACAGATCAGATACAGCCAACACAGGGATCATCGGCGAGAGATGGAGCCAGAGCTGTTGTGAATCTGAACAGAACTATGTCCAACGGCTGCCAGAATTAGGTTATACTGCAGGATTTCCACTGATCACAACATGTAAATCCCTATGAATGATGCAAGTATGCAAGTCAGTAATGAGACGGATCATTCCTCCAGCTTTGAGCAGAAATGTCCTGGTGGTCTAACTGCACGGCTTTACAAAATTTTAAATTGGCGCCCCCCTCAGGCAAATGTTTGGAATTGGAATCATCCTCTGTGCTGCTAAATAAAGACGTCTAACTCACTAAAAACCAAAGAAAACCCTGATATGTGCACTAACATACAGTCAGCACAGTTACAACAACACACACACTCACTCAATATATACACACACATACGTTTACTACCTGACACAAAAAACGACCAGTAATAACCAGGTAAATTTAAATGTCACCTCTAACAGATATTTTTCTGTTTTACAGTATTTACAACGCAGAGTTACATATGCAGCATTAAACAGCAGAATATTCTTTACAATATGTGTGTGTTTCTGTGTGTGTGTGTGTGTGTTCCTCAGACCTCCACAGCAGGGTCTGAACCCAGTCCCTGAGCCTGCAGAGCTTCCTCTCTCTTCATCTTCGGTTTCTCTGTCCGTGTGTGCCACACCAGCACCTACAAAAACACACACACACACACAAACACAACACAATGAATGGACATAAAATCAAATAATAAAATTTGCTTATAAATATACTACAACCAGAATGTCTAAATTTAATTTCATTAACTTAAAAAAAAACAAAAAAAAAACATTGCACCTTTTTTTGTACTATTCATGCATTCCACACCTTTAGTCCCCTGGCTAGCTTTGGCTCTAAATCATTTACAAGTTCCAAAATTTGGTCTAACACACTTTAGAGCAGTTATCCGCTTTGGGCTCCAGCTCGTCCATGGTAACCAATCCCTGAAGGAAGCTGCTTTCTAGGAAGCCCATTGGCGCTTCTCCATCAAAACAAGCCTCTGGATTGGCCAGGACCAGTTTGAGGGACACAGCAAAGCCAGCCATGTCCATCGGGAAGGGGCGACTGGGACGCCAGCCAGTATGGAAGCGAACCACCTAAGAAAAATAATCAAAAACACAAATAAGAAATTCATTGTTGGCAATAATTCACTCAAAGTGGCTCCAATATTCAACCCTGGAGAGGTTCCACACAACAGCCGGCACCCACCTTTCCTCCTTCAACCACAGGCCTCTCATATTTCATCCCTCCAACCAGCCCCACTGGCCACACTGATACTCGCTGGGTACTCCTCATCTGAGACAAGACAAGAAGACATTTGTTCTTGTTCAATCATGGGACATTTAACACAGAAACACTTTCACAGATATAAACTTTGTAGACGTCAATAACAGGCTAAAAAAAGGTCCTTTGGAGTATAATAAAAAATAAGTACATTCACAACACACACCTCTTCAAATATCTGCAGGCTGTATGTGTTGTCGTCATCAGCGAAGTAAACCACTCCCTGCTGGTTGCCACCTCCTGGCTGAGCCCTTCTGTCCTCTCTGAGCCACCGTAGACCCTCATTCCTCTGCTCGACTCCACGAGGCTTCAGCCAGCTGGGGTCACCCTGAGGTGGAGCATGAGCATTGCGTTTGATTCAAACCAAAGAAGACAAAAAATGTAGACAGACTGATATGAGTCTTGTCTCCACAAATTGCTGTCCTATCTCTACGCACCTCCTGGAGTTTCCGATCTTTGGCAGTGGGCATGTGTAAGTGTGTGTAGGTCAGACCGCTCTTTACCAGGAGGTCAGTCACCAGTGGCGTCTTATGAGGCGAGTCTTCCACCACAATCCAGTGGAGCTGAGGAACATGGAGGAATGTCTGAGACAGACGAGTCAGCTCGGCCTTCTGCACCAGCCTGGACAAAGATGGAAATCAGAGGAACGGTGTATTTGTGCATGAAGGGAGGTAGAGAGTAACAAAGGAGGGAGGAGATGGGGTAAGGAAGGCTACCTTGCATATGTTGGGGTGATGACAAAGATGGTGGGCAGAGAGGGCTTGGCTGCCTGTTTCTGGGGTTGTTTGGTCGCCTCCGACTTCCTCATCTGCTCCTGAAGACGGTGCAGCTCCCCCCGCAGCCGAGATATGGTACGCTCGTTGGTCCTATCGTGCTCTGCGCAGTCACAGCGCTGACCTGTAATGCATCAGGTGCAAACAGAAAAAGGCATACTTAGGTACAAAAGCAGGAGTATATTTCTTACATTGTATGTGTATACAGGCATCATGAGAGTACATTTGGCAGTGCATAGTGGCTCCAAGGGTATTTTCACCATGGAGTATATTTTTTTTCTCAAGTCTTGAATGAGACAGCATGCTGACCACTCACCAAGCTGCATCAGTGCATAGATGAGGCCCAGAAGAGAGACCATGAAGTAGAGCACAAACACAGTCTTCAGCTTCAGCTTCATCCTTGTTGCCATGGTACCCTGAGCAGTTGAAAGACAAGTAAAACATCACCAGTCACAATGTGTAACTCACTAAGGATTATTGATAGTTATTTACTCTTTTACCAGGAGTTAATATTAGTCTCGAGGCCGTGGGGGAGGGTGTTTAAATGGTGTTAAAATGAGCCAAAATTCAGTCTCTCAACTGGCACTCAACATTCAGCTAACTAGCTAAGAGAAAGAGCATTACCATTCGAGATTAACCTTAACATTTCCCGTGAGGCTGAGTGTTAAACGTCTGAGCTAAAAACGAGTTCCTGTACGCTACTCCTGAGAAGGTCAGCTGATATGAATGTGCATACAACTTGAAGAAAAATCTGTGCAAGCTAAGCTATGCTAGCCTGACAATTTGTTTGAACACAGAACAGCTCGACTATCATTTTCATGTACTCACCAGCGGCGGGAATTCGCGGAAGACAGGAGCGAGAGGGTTGAATTGCGAGCTTAAACGTTCATGTCATCTTGGACAGATGTGAGCAAAGGCACCTCAGTGCATCACAGCATCCATTCATTCGTTTTAGCTAGGACATTTTTTTTTTGCAGCAATGTACCAACAACTTCCCGTTTCAGTGCAACATAGTAAAGACTCCCCCCAGAACGCGCGCAGTCACTAATGGTTCCACACGAATCGCCAACTTTTCAAAAATGTTGGCTGACATTGGTGAATGGTTGCCTCATAAATGACATTTAAAACAGAAGGGCATCTCTTGAAAAGTCAAACAACTTTCCTTTATTTGTAACATACAAATAAAACACTGACAAGGCAGAATGACTTAGTTTTCCCTTTCATTGTCGTTTATGGACAGGACTTTAACACTCACTCTCAAACATGGAGGTTTTTTTAAACGTGTTTAAAAAAGTGTTTCACCTGTAAAAGGCCAAGAAATGAAAATGAATATGGACCCACAACAGCTTACATATGTATATATATATATACACACATATACATAGAGAAAAGACCAAGAGAAGGATCTGTGATTTTGTGAGGGTATGTAATCATTTTCTAAAATAATAGTACTCACTGATTTTAAAATAAACTTAAGTTTAGGCTCATTTACCAACTTAAGATATTTTCCACAAATGCATTTTTTAGTTCAAGTGAGCCTTTTTTGAAACTCAGCCCACTTATCTGGATTGAATGTAACCACTAAGCATTGATCCAGGGTCAGTTCAAAATTTGTGTCATATTTGCTTTCAAACTATTTCACATTTCCAAGGCATGGAGATTTTTCATGTCCTGTATCATAACATAAAAACTAAAATCACCTCCTGAAAAGTAGTGTTATGTTAGAAGTAGAAAATTTATATATGGTCTTTCAAATCAGAATTTCTTTACATATTATGGCATGACACAAAAACTGACTCTAGATCAGAGCTGCAGCCAATCCAACCCAGGAAACACCAAACTGACAACATGGCTGTTAAGTAAAACAGATGAGGTTTGATTACGTTTGCTTAACCTGAGAGAGAGACTGTCAGTCGGGTGATATACTACCACTATGTACAACATCCTCTTTTTACTGTAACCTATGCAGTACAAAAAAATGAATTGCTGTACTTATCAGAAGTCAGTCTAAATCTAAAACAAGCAAAATGTTGTTTAATCATTTTTGTTGTTCATGATCAGAGTTCGAACGAGCATGAGACACCGATATGTCATCTACATGTGCTAAATATTTTTTATATGAGTATTTTATTGTCCGGAAACAACCAGAAACTTTCACCCCAGGATCTGAACTTAGCAATCCACACAGGTTTTTTTTTTTTTTTTGATAAGAACATCTTTGTTTTTGTGTAACACAGTTTATTTCAGTATTTAGGTGGATCTAAGAAAGTGTCTGTCTACTTCACATTTCAGTCTCCCCCTTTTTCACATACTTAGCCAGGCAATAATCTGTATGAAATCTCAAGTCGAGCCTTAATGATATGATCTGTTTTAAAAAACACTTCAAATTGTACCAAGTTAAAGCCCTCTCAGCCACATTAAACAGAATAATACTTGCATCCACAGCAGTGTAAAGAAATATCTTTTCACTCCTCCAGCCCGCGCATAAAATCTGTACAAACTGACTACAGTCCTGGAATTAAAGGTTTTTATGGTGGTTTCTAGAAGGGGCCTCTGACCCAGCTGACTAGAACTTGAAACTGTCCAAAAATACCCTGAAGGTTTTGTAAACAGACATGGAATCAACATGGTTGAAGTGGTTACAGCAGCCTTTCTAGGTTGACTAGTAAAGTGGTATCTAAAATCCTCAGTGGAACGCCTACAGGCATCTTGGCAGAAAGATTATTGTGGGGCCGCAGATGTACAGAGTAAATTTCCCCAAACCTTTCAGTTCTGACTTTGTTCTAAGATGCTTTAAGGAATCCCAAACCCCAGCATTATCTTTCAGTTTCATGCACCTCTCCCTTTTACATACTCCCAACATGCACAGATGTTCATGGGAGATTTGTATGAAATATTAAAGTAATGCTAATAGAACCACATGAGGATTTTAGATCCAGGTTCAAACAGTGCAGCTACAGTTCAGAAGCAGCATCGCTGTTGTGTAATCCTGATTTTAACTAAGAGTTTTGTTAGACATTTTTAAATCTTGTCATGCAAGCTAATGACAGCGGGCTGGGAAAAACACACCACGACTTGAGGAGAAGAGAAGAATAACGACCATAAAAAAAAAAGCCTTCAGTGCTCTGAAGTGACTTCTATCATCCATCTATGCTCCTCCCTCCAGCTTAATAGCATTCATCAGCTTCACACAGCCATATAATGAAGTGGTGACATTACCAGTTTTCATCCATGTTAAATCAATATGATTTGCACATGCAAACTAAAAATGTAAGAAGAGGGATGGACGATGGTTTTAGCAGTTTTTAAATACAGCTAAAAGTAGCGTCAACATTGACTTGCTTATCATTAGTACCTCTTGGAAACAAAGTGATTGAAGAGGCAAGCAGGAGTAATGCAACTGTACAAAGGTGACTAAAGATGAGGGCAACATAAATACGTCTGCAGTCATCGTTCAGCACCTTTAGGACATGGAGGGACAACAGAGACACCACGGAGAAGAGAAAGTAGAGAGTGATGAGTTATTTTTTTGTATGTATGTCTGATTAGGAAATATGAGGCTGGGGTTAAAGCAAGCCGAACATCTGAATGAGCAGGAGGATCACACTGGGGGTTATTTTCTGGGTTTGATGCAGATTTACAGCAATAGCTGATGAGATATCAATGATTTTTTTTTTTACTCATTTCACTGGGATAAAGGAGAAAACAATAAAATGAAAAAGGCAACCTTGGACATCTTGTCTCATAAGTTATAAAAAATAAAAGCAGGGGAGACGTCTATACATTTAGGTATCACCTGAACAGAGAAGATGGGTAGTGCTAATAGTGTACTGTAATCATGTAACAGTAGTATCACGGGTAAGTGTGGTTTTAAACAGCACAGTTGTTGCTAGCTGCAGTGCTTTTGTTAGAAAACAAGACGCATGAGCATTTAACTTGTGTTACAACAGGTAATGTTACAGTATAGCAGAGCTTCTCAGACTGTTTTCAAGGGGACCTACACTTGAGTACATTCAACCTAATCCTGGGACCCTGGTTCAATGAAACAAGCTAGTAGTCTCAGTATGAGATCCCAAGGAAATCAGGGGCTGTATTACAGAACTGATCCTACCTGCTTAGTATCTGCGGTAACTGGACTTCGAGCATGATTTGTCAACTTTGCAGAATTTATTACTTTAAATAATTTCTATCTTAAACTTGAGAGATGTTAACTAGAGGTAAAGAGTTTCTATAATACAGCCCGATGTCTGTGTCCAATTTTAGGTCCCAAACCACAGTTTAAGCAACACTGCAGAATGATTCGTTACAGTATAGCACGTCGGGAGATGAGAGCAGGATGGGATGAGGTTGACTGTGGTGGTAAATGATGACAGCAAAAAGCTTTTTCTTGACTGGGAACTACGAATAGTTATTAAGTGGGATAAGAGAGTGAGAAAAGGCTTAGACATTGAACCAAGAAGTAGGAAAAGACGAACAGGAGCTATGTGTGAAAGCTCACACTGCATACTGCTTTTGTAGCAGGAATACACAAAAGACACATAAATCTCAATCCATAATGCGACATTAATATCTGTAGCCCGGTATTCCACCATCGGTTCATTTTTAACGGCCGCAGAGATCACCGTACAAACTCGAACAGCAGGCAGCTCAAGCTTTCACACACAGCCATGAAAGTTGCTGGCTTTTAACCAATCATAAGGTGTAACTGAAGCGGAATCAGTGGCAGCAGCCCCCACAGTGCCCGCCCCCGTGGGTGTGTCCCGCCGAGGCCTCGCCATGTTTGGTCCGCCGGCTCAGGATCTCGTAAGAGCAGTCGTCGCCGCAGCAACCGGACATGCTCGGCGAAGTTTCGTCAATCTCAAACCTAGAGGTGTGGAGAGAGAGTGGGTTAAGTTAGGAAGGACAAAGGAGACTGGAGAAGTTATATGAGTAATTTTTTGATCACCCTGTTCACAAAAACTGTAAAACTTTCTATTTCTCCATTTAAAAAAAAATAAAAAAAAGTTTTTGAGGAGAGAGTATACTCACTGTAAAGCATCTCTGAAGAACTGGTAAGCCCCGTGGTTGTGTTTGAAAACTGTCAACATCACTTTCTTCATCTGTGTACTGGACAGAAAGAGCAAGGGAGCAGAAAAAGAACATTAGATTCAAAAGCCTGAAGCATGTGACAGACATATTTTTCTTAAAAGGTGTCCTGTGGAGTTCATATTTTTATAGTTATTAGCAGAGAATAAAATCATCCGTTCAGTTCCAAAAGGTTGCGCATCCACACCTCAACCCAACAGCATCTAAATTTCACACGACGTTACGCTGCCATAACAGTTGGTAGTCACAGTTTTTACCTGTTAGCAATGAGCTGTAGTATCTGGATAAGGAACTTGCCGAGTCCTTTCCTCCGCACTCTGCTCTCTAACTGCACCTCGTAGCTGGAGAGTCAAGACAAAGGGTTAAAATAAAAGATGCAACATTAAAATGGAAAAAAAAAAGAAACTACTGCCAGACCTTTCTTGAAATCTACAAACTAATGGACTGGCACCTTACCAATATAAAACCTCCTCCCCACACTCAACGTCGAATCGGAAGTGAGAGAAGGCCACAGGGGCGGAGTCGCCGTCGCGGGCCAGCAGGTACCACGCCCTCTCGTCGTTCATCTCCTCCCTCTTTTCCCTCTCCTTCCACCCCCACTCGCTCTGCTCGTACCTACAGCAAAGCAAAGAGAAAATGGGTCGACTCAAACGTGACCTGCCATGCTGATTTTACCCTCACATTTCTCCCCATCATCGGGCTGCCCTGGCAGTGCTGCTCAGAAAAGGACCTGTTTTCCAAATGGAACAAATTAAGTTTCGAATGACTGGGTGCCATTTGCTAAATTGAACACGAGTCAAATTCTGGCAAAGTGAAAGAAGATAAATTGTTGTAATTTCTCTGCCTCATCTCAAATCTGTCTGAATTACTTTTGCTCTCCCTCCCTCAGGCTCCTCAGTACGTACGGTCTAATTCATACTCATGAAAAACAAAAAAGAAAAAGACACTGATCCACATCTTACTCTGTTCCTGTTTGATGTCACTCTCCAACTCTGCGGCACACAAAAAGAATTTCTGGCTCATCTGCACTTCTTCTCAGCTCTAATCTACCATTCATTTCTATGTGAGTCTGTGCACTCATCTCTGTAGAAGATGGGTCATTTTGTTCCTGGACTACACCTCTAACAACAAGAACAGGACAGAACAGACTTCTTACAGTGACTGCATGTTGCCTCTGGTGAGTTCGAAGGCCCACTCCACAGACAGTGGGTTGAGGGAGGTCACTCTCTTACACTCTATCTGCAGGTTCAGCCTGGATGGGAGGACATCAGGGTGAGTCACATCAAGAATGTGGGAAAAATGTGTTCGAAGTGGGAGAAAGACATAAAGAAATGCCACCAGCAGAAGAACTCTCCACTCCATGTAGCAAATGAAACAAGTATGCATTTCATGAAATAATGAATAAGTCCTTTGTAGGCATAGAAAGCAATGCATACCCATTTCTGTCGTACTTTTTGAAGGCTGGGAAGGCACTCAGTGGGTCGTCCAGCTGTGAAAAAAGGGGGCAAAATTAACTTATAAGACTTTCAAAACATAAAATTATCAACCGTGCTTTCCCTGTCTAAGATCAAATCAATACGAGTCTCAGAAAATGACTGACACCTAAGAATTAGCTATGTTTCACTGTGTTATATATATGATTTAAATACTAAATATCTTTGGGGTTTGAACTGTTGGTTGGACTTTTTTCCGTTTTCTGACATTTTATACACAAACCAATTCATCAGTTAATTAATAGACAAATTAATCCCTAATAATAAATTAAATATTAGTTGAATACCAACACTTTCGTATTTTCAAATCAAACTCTTCATTTACTTGTGAATGGAGTTTGCTGAAGTATTTTGTTCATGCTCAGGGGGCCTGCACACTTTCTGAAATGAAATGTTTTTAATAACATTTTTAAGACATCAACAAATCAAATTTATTACCCGTTCCAAGACAGAACAAATACACATTAGGTACTCAGCAATATATATATATTTTTTAATCAATTACTATTTTATTTGGATATTTTTCCAATATTGAAATGTGTCTCTGCATTACAAATATACGCAAAATCACAAATAAAACTACAATTTAAAAGTTAAATATATAAAGAAACTGTGTTTCTCTATCATTCATTACATCAAACAAAAACCTTCATTAATTTAAAACAAAAGCCTAAATGACTAATTTGGCCAGCTTTTAATTGCAATTTGCTTTAAATCCTTTGCATAATAATAAAACAATATTTACACAACACAAATTATTTCCTTCTGCACATAAATACTGACAGGTTTGTCAAAATATCAAATTTCACATTTAGCGTCTTCCATGAAAACCCTGGGGCTGTAATCAGCTTAACATCATCAGTAATTATTTGTTTACTTCCTCAATCCTAATACCTTTAGGGAAATCAGGAGAGCAGGTGGCGGCAGGTGGAGAAGTGGGACAAACGTACAGTAAGCCACAACAACAAAAAAAAGAGGAAAAACACCAGACGAGCCCGAAGAACAACTCATTTTATACTGTGTATTTAAAGTATGCATCTTAAAATTGTGTCAGTGTGACGTAGGCATCATGTCAGAATGTAAGCATATCTTTCAAAATTAAAAATAAGACCTTTAATGTAGTGTTGTGCATGTGCAGCTGCATGAGGGGGAACTAAACGAAATTTGTTTTCCTTCAGTTCCCCATAATGCATCAGCAGTGTTAAAGGATCAGGATTTAAAAAAATGTGATTGGGACATCCCTGCTTTTCAAAGAGCATTTGACTTTCCAGTGACAAATTTAACTGCTGCAACAACAGAAGCGCTTACTTAGTGTTCCTCTGATCCCTTTGGCCCCGGGGCCTGTGCTCGGTAGGCCTGTTCAGTAATCCATCCATACCTCTGGTTTGTTTTAAGAACAAGGAGAACCTACTAGGAACAGCTTTTTCACTGTTTTTTTTTAAAGCTATGAATGCACTATTTGTTCATTTGAAACAAGAGCCCAAGTCAAGATTCATTACTGCTGGCAACAGCATAAACCAAAATAAATGTTACTTTGGGAGAATTTCTTGCATTCCTTCTCTGTTGGCACATCAACAGTGGAGAGGAGTGGGAGAGAGAACAGCATGAAGCACAAAGTGCCCCATTTTGGGACAAAGTGACACAGAAAAGTAATAAGCCCAGGCAGGCCTGTTCAGAGCTTGTTGAGGAAGTGGCTACGGCTCAGCTCGAGGGGAAAGTGTGAGCTTTGTTCTCCTCCAGGCTTTGGTACAGTTTACTAATGCTCTAGCTGCACCTCCAAGCTGCAGGAGCTGTCTGCTGTGTGCTCTGCAAGATGGGTAGGATTTAATAATGCTCATTAATTATGCACAAAGAAACATATGGCACTGTGTTCGGCTTTTCCTGTCATGTGCATATCGTCTATTGGTGCAATTAGGGCAGGGAGGGCATCTCCAGCTTTTGGTCTATGACTGTAGCTTAACAGAGGATAAAAGAAATCACAGCGCACAGTGCAGGTTTTAAGTGCTGTGCTCGATGCAATCTGAATCCACTGGAAAGCCTGAAACAGCATGTGAAAAGGGCCAAGTGGTGGGTGCTTTTATGAGAAGCATTTACAAATTGTGCAAAAAAACAGAACCCCCCCCCCCAAAAAAAAAACTCTGTCTCTCCAATCCTAATGTCCTTCAAGTTCATGACATCTGCCTCTCTGCAACCAAATTACCTTATTGGCTGCATCCACCTTAGCACAGACAGCATCCATAGCCGCCCTCTCCTCCAAACGCCGGGCTTTCTTCTCCTTTGCTCTGTTGGACTTTCTCTGGACACAGGAAATAAGGAAGGGATGAATGGTGGAATATGTCAAGATGCATGTGCAGAAGACAAAACCAAGCATGGATGAACGAAGGAAGACAGTGTGTAGAGACAGAAGCATTGGAGGGAGACAGGACAAGTGATGAGGGTCAGAGGGAGAGAAAGGGGAAACGACAGAGGAAAAACAAAAGAAAGAGGAAGAAGATATAAGACACGTGTCAGAAATAGATCATCTCTTCCCCACTACTCGTTCAACCACTCTTTCAGCAGACAACACCTCACTGACGGACAAAAGTGTCAAATTAAAAAAAAATAAAATAAATATAAAAGATAATCAGGTCTGTTCATAATCCTCAAACATATTTGTCAGTGAGAGACAAAGCACTGTCATAATCCATTCATTTAATTTACTGAGAGTCTTCTGCTCTTTCTGTCACTTAATCAATCCCTTTCTCTATTTCATATGATTGATTATCCAGTTATTAAACTGATCCTTTCCATGTAGACTCCCTCTGTGGGGCTTTAAGTATAATTTAGTATTCCCTAGCTCTGGTTAGGTGCGTTACCATTCTTCATTTTGTCTCCTGCTGAATTGAAATGAGACACTCAAAGTGTGTAGGTGTGAGGACTTTAAGCACTGTGGTATAAAAGCATGTGAAGAGCTAGATTGCCAGATAAGACATCATGATAAATCCCTGAGACTAATATCAAAGAGCTGAACCCAGGTCCAATGACAAATGTCCAGGTTTTAGGTGGGGTTTTACTGGGTTTTTGTCCAACTCACAAAAATGTAATTTCTTTACCATTCAGCTTTTGTTGTTTAGTGCACTCTGAAGTGTGTTTAAACAGGAAGGTATGCCAGTTTTATGTTAATACCATTTATGTAAGGTACAGTCCTTGTTAGAGCCACAACTTCAGGGTAAATTTAAGGGGGGAAATAAAAGAAGTATGGAAATTAGTTGCACCTAGATTTAACAGCTTTTTTTTTTTTTTTTTTTTAATAAGTAGACCTCTAAATATAAATTACCAGTAATATCCTGTTTCTGTATGTGTGTTGACCTCTTTTACAGCAGCATTTTACCACACAGATCAACATGGCAACTGAGAATTAATGACACAAGAACACAACAGACCTCAAATCTCGACGAGCACAAAGTATCAAAACAAGACAAATGAAGGTCAGCCATGCAGAACAACAAGTAGTACTTAACACTGATCTTATTATGAACATAATTATCCTGTATATAAAAACAGCAACAGAAAGATAACAACAGTAATCGAAAAAAAAGCATTCATATTCACATCAGTAGCTTTTATAACCACCACTTGTCAATGCTGTGTGAAACAGCGGCGTGCTTATCTCGCTGATGGTGCATACTGCTCTCAGTGTGGGACTGTAGTATTGGAAAAATTCTCTGATACAGATACTCTAATTTAGCCTGCTCCTGGCTTGATGTCCGATGCTCATATCAGCAATGGTGCAGCCATAATTCACACAAATTACTCTGACTGCATCTACAGCTTGGTAGGAACAAATATGTTCCTACCAGGACATTACACTGCCATAACTAGTGATTTATTAGCTGTCTTTGATTATTGACACCTGAAATTTACAGTGAAAATTAACACTGTCACTCACAACAGAAGTGGCTTGGCAATAACATTTAATATAAAGGTTTTCTGCTGGTGAAATGCCCCATGACACAAAATACAGCATACATTTTAAAAAATGATGTTGCACATCACAAATTCTCATAGTGTTTTCATTCAGAAGGTAGGCCACCTCACCTGAGACAAAGACCACTGCCTCTAACAGTGTAAAAAATGAATACACTTTGTTGAATAAACAGCAAAGGATTTGTTTCAACATGCAAATATCATAATTTTCATGAGTGTAGGTATTGTTTCATTCATAAACAACAACCTAAACTGATCACAAGGCAAGATATGTTAGGATCTGGGTGTCTTATCACCTCTGCTAAACTATTTCCTGGGGTAAACCTTGCACAATGGTATTAAAATAATTAGTCAATTCATCAAATCATCAGAAAAAATTAAACTACTCTGATAACCTACTAAATCATTTATGTAGCAAAAACACTCAACAGTCTCTGGTTACAGTCTCTCAAATGTGACAATTTACAGCTTTTCTCTGTTTTATATCACTAAAAATGATCAGTAGGTGAACTGATAATGGGAAGCAATCATTAGCAGCATCCATGCACTGACAATACAACATTTTGTTAAGAACTGCATTACTGAGCTTGGGAAACCCCATCTATTTACAGCATGTTAATTAAATTTTCTGTGACATGTTTACAGTGCAGAAATGAACTGATGCTTCATGGACAAACAATGGCAAGGGACAAACAAGTAGGAATTAGCTAAATTCCTTCATTAGATCCAGACCTGAATAGAAGTGGTAACAATTATGGGAAGGAATGCACTGAATTGCCAAGTTTAGCTCAGAGCATTAACTCTGTACCAAGCACAGACAGGCTGCAGGCTGAGCTGGGACTGTGCAAACACGTGGATTGGTTTATCTGGAGTGAAAGTGGAGGATAAACTCAAGTCTGCTTACACAGTTATGGGAACTAACTCAGAGTGCAGGCCTGACTGGTGCTGAGTGCATTATTCAAATCCAACGAGCCCGAATATAGTCCAACCAGGTGGGCTAACACAGCGCATTCTGGCTTGTTGGTAAAATGCCCACACACAAGAGTGATTAGCATTAATAGCTAGCAAGGCACGCGTCATTAAAAATGGCATTCCAAAGTAGCTAACACCGTTAGCACGCTAACAATGTCACAACACACACACCAGGTGAAGTTAACTGTGCACAGCGGCAAGGACAATGCGGTTATAATGCTGAAAATACCACATAAAGCTGCGTGCTAGCAACGGCTAACGTTAGACTGCTATCCGGGCTATCTGGAGGCAGCTAAACGGCTAACCAACACCTTGAGCTACATCCATCCACCATGGACTCTCTTCCTCTCCCTTCTTTCTCTCCCCTCACCATCACGCATTCACAAGCCCAAAACATCCACCTTTCAATCGTATTGTCACCGTCGCACCGAGACATGAGCTAAACAGAACAAAACTCACCCCCATTTTGCCGCTGTGTCTTATCGGTCCCCCAGGAGAAACACGCCTCTATTGTCCCTGTGCTTCGCTGGTGCTGAGTTATTAGTATCGTGACTACAGACAGAGAGAAAGGGGCCAGATTAATATGACAATGATAGATAGTGTGCTGGCGAGGCTAGCTAGCTAAAGCACCGACCGAAGGCTGTGAGAGGAGCAGCGGTTGGGCGCAAATTCTATTAAACCAATCAATGAAAATTCAACTGTTTTATTTCTCCTAAAGTCTGATTGGCGCCAAGAGTGCGAGGCTGAATTTATTACAGGTCCCTTCCTTGCCCTTTTCTTTCCTCCGATCTCCGTCGCGTCCAACTATGCTGCATTCATGTGTTCCTCCTGAGCTCGGACTTCTGAGATCCAAATGGACTTTCAAGAATTTATACGACCTACTACAAAACTATGCGGAAACTAAAACATATTTACATATTTAAACATTCCTAACTAAAACTAGCAACGCCACAATATATAATAACTCCATTAGGAGTAAAAATCGTACATTCCGAATGTTACTAACAAAAAGAATATATCTAATATCAAAAATGTACTTGAAAGTACTCATCATGCAACAGAATGACGCCCTGTGAGGGGTTCTGTAAATATATATTTACTATTTTTTATATTTTTGGATTATTGTTAGCGGTGAATTAATGCATATGAGACATATTAGTCTCGTGGTTGGTTATTTTCCATGGTTTGGGGTAGTATATTCTATACAAATGCATGGTCTTCTATAAGGCCATGAAAGATTTTGTGCATAAAATCTTAAACTGCAGAGTGTCTAATAGCTCCGGCTGTCATTTGAATGTTATATAGTGAGAAACACAATACTTCCCTCTGAAATGTGGTAGAGTATAAGCATAAAGCAAGAAAAAAAGTATAAGTATCAGTACCTCAAAACTTGTTTTCAGGGAAACCATAACCTTCCATGAAAACAATTAGAATGACATTTTCCGCAAAATCACCACTAATTGTAGATATAGATGTAAAATTTTATTTTGAAAAACACCATAAATTGGTTTGAACAAATAAGCAAATCACCTCGCAGCCGGCATGTATCTGCACAGTCAAGTCACTGCCTTCAACATCGTTGCGGTTCCGCTTCAACACTGATGACTAATTCCACCGACATGGTGAATGCTGTTAAGTGTTACCGATACAGTTTTTCCACAGAAAACATTCTTGGCAGCGGTGGGATTCGAACCCACGCCCCCGAAGAGACTGGAGCCTTAATCCAGCGCCTTAGACCGCTCGGCCACGCTACCTTGTGAAAGTCAGATTGTAATGCAGAGTAGCTGTGGTGATTATTCCCACAGCATTTGAAAGCGACACTGCTTTAGCGCGAATGTGGTTTCCTTGTTTGGAAAGAGCTGGGGTGAAGGGATGTTTGGATGGTAGGACATATTTGAATCTATTAAACCATTTTACAGTTTTATTTTTTTAAATCTATGTTTTAATATGTATTGATTTTACATTTACACTACCACTGGCATGTACAGTATGTGTACGTGTGCCACGTAAATGTGTATTGTACAGTTGAACATACATTTGGCCATGTCTGCAAATACTGATACTGCAATGCTGTATGTACCGAGAATAATACATGGTATGACCAGGTACTACACCAGAAATATCCACTGACACGTTCCATTTCATTTTGTAAACACAAAAGAAAAAACACTATCATTTGTGAAATAAATTCAAGTCAGATTAATGGGAAACAGCACAGTAATACAGAATTTACAATGATTCCCACTAATCCAGTGATCATGAGCGGTAAAGCTAAACTGCTCTATGCTAAAAAACAAAGCATAAAATGCCACTTTTTTTTAAAAAGTTGGTCCACTAAAACTGAATTAGAGATAGACTCTGCTGATTGACATGTTGGTTGAGATGATACTCCCAAATATATTTTGTTTGAATTCAGGGCTTCCAGCTGAAATCAGACAATAACCACCATGGGCTGTGTCATGGCATCAAAGCAGTTGCGATTATTGTCCAGGGAGCAGCTCCAGGATTTGTCTCTGTCTCCACATGACAGACTACGACTAGACTATCTGAGTTGAGAAAAATCTTAGAAAACGGCTTTTACTCTATCATTAAGAGACACTCTAGTATATATATCTTTTTTTATGAAGAATTCATTTTACAAAATCTAAGTTAATTAAACTCATGGAACATTTTACAGAGCTTTCTTCAAACTTGAGGACTGAGCCTTCATCATATTTAAGACTGCCATTATCTTTGTATTTCCTTAATTAACAGGGTACAAAATGGGGTTTTGGGATTTCCAGTAGCCACAAGTTCCCAAGGATCCACTATAGCAGATTCCAGTCTCTTTCCTGTTATCATCTTGAGGTTTCAGTGTAATTAAAATACCATATGTGACACGTTTTACTAAGTTTTCTCAGGTGCAGGCCCATGGTCAAAGAGGGACCCATCTCCTGCTCACTGTATAAAATGATAGAAAAAACCCCAGAGAGTGATTTCAGCTCCTGGCAGTACATGATTTGAGAAGCTGTTAGTGACTGTGACCACTGGGTGGCGATATGGGGCATGAAATCACCCATTTTATGTTGTAGACCTTTATTTCTTCTAAACCCACAATTAAGCTCCAGACAGGATAAATGATGAGACGCTATAGAAAATATAGTCTTTTAACTTTTACTGTCTTGGCTTCCATCTTGAGCAATCTTTTACCCCTGACGCTAGTTCTTACTAACAAACTGTAATTGGCTGGTGAAGCTTAAAAACCCCTCTGGCATAACAGACAGGGCTGCATCTTCTTTCCTGATGGAAAACAACCACAAAAATGTAAAAGAATACTGTATCAAAGTCACACTATAGGCCCCTGTAAGAATATTATGCTGCACAAGGTGAGAGGAGGACACAAAAGAATAACATGAGCACAGCAAGGTCACCATTGACTACAGGGACTAAGGACAGGAACACAATATTTTAAATAATAACTTTTTTTTTTCAAATACAAAAGCATCAAAACCACCATCCAAAAGCAAAAAAAAAGTTACTCAATTTACTATCATATACAACACATCTTCACACCTGAGAAGCTGGAAACAGAGAATTTTTTTATTCTTCCCTGAAATGACTGAAAAAAATCGCTAGTGAAAATAGCTTGATGAATAGAATATAATATTATTGTAGTTTTGTTCATGAGAGGTCGAACAAGGAGATCTCTGTGAGGTCTAAGTGACAACATCACATGCAGACATAACGTCACTCTGTAGGATGACAGACTGGGCATCTCTGTCTGTCTGTTATTGGTCTGTTGGCAAACAGAAAGAACACACATTTCTTCATGCATAGAGTGTACGACATAAAATATTAAATACTTCCTTTTTTGGTGTAACAATAAAGCGTTATGGTCATGTCCATTGTGCCACCTCTTATATGTGCGAGTTTGTGGCAAAGGAAAATGTGATCACTTCAATTCTTTTGTATAAATGAGTGTTTTGCTGTAATAAAGAGAAAAGAAAAGAAAAAGGGGGAAAAATGTGTTGATTTTACAGGTTTTTTTAGACTGAGGGGTCTATATGGTTGAGTATTACTGAGGAGATCACTGGCCATGACTGTGAGTCCTTGATTTGGTGGGATATGAGATGGCCACCTTCACAAGCCTACCCACTTTTTCATAATGCAAATAAAGGCCTTGTATAGGGGGTTCTCTCTCTCTCTCTCTCTCTCTCTCTCTCTCTCACACACACACACACACACACACACACACACACACACACAGAGTAGCTCTCCCCAGCACACAGATGGCCTAGTCTCTAAACCCCGCCTACAGTCTTTTGTCTTCAGGGAATCTGTCTCTCGCTGTCGGTAGAAACTCTATTTATTTCATATGTCAGTAGGGGGCGCGACGAAGGACAGAGAGTTGATACAGAGGCCTGATTCTCATTGTCTAAGTCTCTCTGTCTCTGTGTTTTCATACAGCCGAGCCGTACAGCCAAGCATCAACACTTCAACTCGCCTGGCAGTTCAGATATGACTCTTTGTCCTCCTATCTACATTTCTTTTCTTCTGTCTGTGAACGTGTGAGTATGTAACACTTTTCTGTATATTCTCTGCAGTGTGTATTCACTCACACACAGGGCTGTATAATGAAGCTGGCCCCCCTCCCACCTCCACTCACACATATACTGGCATTCACACACACACACACACACACACACACACACACACGAATGCATACACATATACGTATACATATACATAGAGCTCAGCATGCAGACCAAAGAAAGAAGAACTGAGAAGATAAATAAATAGATAGATAGATAGATAGATAGATAGATAGATAGATAGATAGATAGATAGATAGATAGATAGATAGATAAGGATGGAGGCTGACAAAGCGAGGAAGAGGAGGGAGACGATGGCAGACGAGCAAAGTGAGGGAGGGTAGATAAAGAGGAAAGAACGAGGATGAGGGCGAGAGATGAGAAAGATGAAGAAGGAGGGAGAGAGACGAGTGAGAGAGCAGGAGGGAGGAGAGGGAGGGAGAGGGGGGGAGGATGGGAGAGGGAATCAACAGATGCAGTGTGGAAAGAACCAGAGGAGAATGGTGGATGAGGATGAGGCCTCTCTCAACACAGATCGCCCTGCAGAACAGAAATACACAACATAGACTGGACATCCTCTCCACATGCTGTTGTTGCACAGTATTTCTACATTTGGCTTGAAAATGCCTGTTATCTGTCTGCTCTAGTTGTACGTTTATATCTGTGCAATCACTGGAAATAATTATTCTGGATTTAAGTGGAGAGTTTTAGCCCTGTTTTATGAGAGAGGTCCTTTTTCATAGCCTTTAATGTTCCAGTAATAGCACAATTCTAGGATGTTTTTGTGCACTGCTAGCAGCTGGACCTAAGGTGGCAATGTTGTTCTGGGGTTTATCAAAACAACTGCAGTTCAGACTGCCATGAACGTTAGTGTGGATATTCATTAAGGATGATGATGATGATGATGCTTCTCATCACTTTGGTGACTTCCTGCCTTTTCACAGCCTTCAGGTCAAAATGACCCTTTTGACAAAAGGATCATCCAGGACAAGCTAACCAAAGGCTGGATTTCCACAATGTTTCCACTAAATAGATGAATCACAATATTTTTGCTGACCACCTGTCCTTTCCACAGCACCACAATTTGGCCAGAATTTCTATTTGAACCTAAGAAACATTAGGATCTTTTTGGCAGATTGCCTCAAAATGTATTGAGCATAATCATACTCCTGAGGATGAGCCCTATTCCATTTTTTTTACACCCTGTGAACCTTTCTTGGCACTACCCTAAGAGCAAAATGTCAAATTTGCACACAACGTATCTTATTAGCTAACTGGCAGATTGCCATGGGGTTTGATTGGTACATTCATGTTGCCAAGTGGACAAAAAGTTTAAAATTTAGCGAGGCCATGGCCTCTCCGTTAACACTACTTTACAGCTCAGTTCCAATGCGAGTGTGGAATTCAGAGCTATTTTACACATTTTGTTTTTGTTTTTTTTTCAGCAATGAGCAGCTCTTCCTTTTCTTTTGTGCAATGCATTGTGGGGTAAATAATGAGTTTCAACAGAAGGCACAAAATTCTAGTTTTTGTTTTTTTTTTTAGCATGCATACTTTTTTGAGTATACTGGATTTTGTTGCTTTTCCAGTTTGAACACATTACAGACTCAAAACATGCACAGCAATGATGTGTAGCATGGAACTGGGGCACTGCAAACCATTAGACAGTGTTTGGGAGAGCAGCTACAACCGACATCACCAAAACTCAGAATACCTCAACTGATTGTGGGCCAATAGAGCATCGTTGACAGACACACAAGTCAGTACAGTGACACATTAACTTTCACCTCCTTATATAACTTACATCAGTTTGAATTTACACAGTATGATTAGCAGGACATCTAGGTCCTGAATGACTATAATGAATGAGTATAATAAAATAATGAGTCGGCGATGGCAGAGGGCATCATTTCATTTCACTATGACTGACTGAATGCAGCAGCAGCAGGAGTTCATTCTATCACATCTGATTCTAGACCATGCATCTCCTGAGATAACAGAGAAAGTCAGCTAATTCACAGGAGGAGAAGAGATGGAGGGATGGGAGTCAGGGTGAGGAGTAAGGGAGGAAAATGGGGAAGTGAAGGAGAGAGAGAGAGAGACAGACAGACAGCAGAGGAGACAGACAAGTGAGAAGAGCAGACAGAGAGCCAAGAAGAGGGAATGAGACAGGTAGAGAGAGAAGGGAGGAGGAGCGGGTGAGGGGTGGGGGGGTGAAGAAAGAAGTGAAAACAAGAGTGAGCTAAAGGGAGAGTGGGAGGGACACTGAGTTCTGAAAGATCGAAGAGAAACCGAGCGCGAAGAGAAGGGAAGGGAAGGGAAAGAGGGAGACAGAGCGACAAATGGAGAGGAGGACAGAGGAAGAGGAGAGGAGAGGGGAGGACAGAGAGAGGAAGAGGAGGAGGATGAAAGGAGGGAGCTGAGAGGTGAAGAGAGAGGGGGAGGAGGGGAGAGATGCAGCAGTTGTTCATTAGAGAGGATGTGTTAGGGACTGGAGGACTGAGCAAGAGGAGAGACAGTGGAATAGTGAGTTTCATGGACACTGACTAATGAGAGGAGAGGAGGGGAGGTGGGGAGGTGAGGGGAGAGGAGAGGAGAGGAGGGGGTGGCCGGGGTGAAAATGAGACTGGAGGGGGAGGAAGAGGAAGGAGGGGAGGAAGAGGAGAGGATAGGGGGGCTGGAGGTGAACGAAGCGAAACTGCTTTACTGTGTCACTGTAGGGGGAGGATGGGGGGAGGGGAAGGGAAGAATTTGCACGTACGCACACACACACACACACACTGTTGAAATCGAAAGCGACGTGAGCAAGAGAGACAGGAAGGAGGAAGAGGAGAAGGAGGAAGAGGAGGGGTAGGAGGGGTGAGGAAGGAGATGAAGGAGGAAGGCAGGAAAGACACATGAGAGGAGTCATCACTGGAGAGAGGAAGTGAGGGGTGTGTGGAAGAGCAGAGGAGGGAGGGGGGAGAAATAGTAAAGAGGGGAGGAGAGCAGAGGAGGCAAAGGAAGGGAAGGGGAATGGAATGGGAGAAAGGGGAGGCCGGGGGAGAAGACGAGAGGGGAGGTAAGAGGATGAAAAACAAACAAAAAAAAACAGGCAGGGGGGGGGATTAGGGCAGAAATTCAGGAGGTGGACGGAAGGTAGAGGAGGGAGGAGGGAGAAAGTATTGGAGAAGGGAAAGACAGAGGAGCAAAAGGAAGGAGGTAAAAATAAGTAGGAGGGAAGTAGAGGAGGTGCAGAAAGGAGCAGGAAGCTGAAGAGGGGAGAGAAAAGGATGGATGACAAACAAGAGAGATCACAGAGGAGATGGAGATGAGGTGGGAAAAGGAGAGAACTGGGATGATAAAGAGGAGGTGGGGGGAGGAGGTGGTGGTGATGCTGAAGAGAAGGTAGACAGAGAAAAAGCTGGAGGAGTATGTAAAGGAGTGTTCCATGTCAGCAGCAGGCACTTGTGAAGGTAACAGCAGGCTGTGTGTGTGTGTGTTATTGTGGGGTTTATTGTGCATATTGCCAGCATCAGGTGTGATGCTTCCTTCAGCTATCACTGAAACACTCCCTATTCTGCTCACACACACACACACACACACACACACACACACACACACACACACACACACACACAAACACACACACTTCCACCTGTGCACTCACACAGATATGCACAGAATGATGCCTGACAGATGATGACACACATACACACACAAAGAGGAACAGGGCAGAACTCTATGAATTGTTCGAAATTATAAATAAAAATAAATAAATATGGGAAGTACGTTGAGGCTTTTTATCTGAGTCATTGTCAGGTCATGAGCAAAGTCACGCACACTCTTTTGGAGACACGTGCGCTCTCTCACGCGTGCACATTCTCACACTCACACACACACACACACACACACACACGGTTCAATTGTGCCCCACTCTCCTGCCCTTTTCTCCACCATGCATACATCAGTACAAGTCTGGACAGCCTGGCTCAGCATGGAGATGCACAGCTGACGAATCCCTCCGCCGACACACTGGCAAGTAGTCCCTAATTTATGGGATTTGATAGATGGCAGATTAAGAGCCTATGACAGATTGTGTTTCTATAAACTATAACCACTTCTACGCTCTCCTGATGTTTAAAGGAGATTACCTGTGAATAATGATCAATAATGATACTGTGAATTAGCAGGTAAGAAGGTTAAACAGCTGATTAAAAAAACAAAGCTTTTCATTAAGGAGAGCTAGAAAAGGGTACTCTTAGAAGTAAAATGGCATGCTTAGCAACAAAAATCCAAAACAGGAGTAAGCTGCACTTAATAGTTTGGCAGGACTACTTTTTGTCAATCCAAACGGCTGGTTGGTTGGGAGAGGCGAACGCATCCGGGCGGATGTCCACCTCACTTTTCTCCGGGTGTTGTCCGTCTCCCCGGCACACACTCACACACTCACGGCTGCTTCCATCTATCCATGCAGTTCACTTCATTGTACTGACTGTGTTCATCAATTAGGCAAGAATTAAGCCGTTTTAGGTGCAATCGCGACCTTATAGCACTTCCAAGGGGATCGTACGCCGCGGACGGAGGCGCAGATAAGTTTTGAGTGCGGGAAAGCGGAGAGAAACGAAACACAGGTACAGTGTGACTGTTATCTCGACTTCCAACTATTAACGTTACTAATGTAACGTGAGGGTACTAGCCGCAAGCTAACTAGCTAACGTTAGCATCCCAACGACCAACTAGGTTTGACTTCAGATTGCACTTTGATGAGGGGGGGTGTCGCCTGTTGTTGTTTTTTTTTTTTTTTTATTGTTGAACAGCCAGAAATTACTTAGAGCGTTCAAACTGTGGCGGTTTGCAGATAGATGTCCCGGAACAGAGCTCCAAGTAGAGTTATAATAACCCAGAGAGCGAGTTTTTTTTTAAACTCCGTGTCAGCAGCAGCAGACAGTAGCGTTAGTAGTAGTAACAGCAGCGTAAGCGTGGGGAAAACAAAAGGACTTCAAAGTCTGACACACACAGCACACAGATGACTGCTCAGGAAAGCTGTGAAAATATTGCTTTAGTTACCAAACGTGGCTCAGATCAAACGCCGGATGCGCACCCTACCACCTCGTATTTTTGCTGAGGTTTTATAATAAACCGATTAGTAGAAAACCATAATTTTGAAGATCGTAGAAAGGATGCGTAAAAATGTGTTCCCGTAGTAATAGCACTGTATTAACCTTACGAAATACAAAACTGCCACCGCAAGGTCACTCTAAACTTACTCCTGAGATCCATGATCACATTATTAGTCACTTTAGGACTAATATTGTCAACGTTATTTGTCAGGATGAGTAAACATGACGCATCCAACACCTATTTAGAAATGTGTAATGTAGGAAAAAAGTCTACATTTTAGACTTAAAGTTAATAAACCGTGGTTGGAGTATTCATCGGTCTTTGTGTACCATAGTGTTCAATCGTATCCGATTTCCAGATTTTGTAAGTTAAGTGACCAGAAGTTATAAAAGCTTTCCATATGCTAATCAGAGGTTGTGAAAATGAATTACTCAGCTTAAGTGGGTGGTTAAAGCAATACTTACTACTACAGACAGACCCTTTCTCTCCGGGCTCGCACTTGTGTGTTGTAGGATTAGCTCGTATGGCGAATAAATAAAAGTTGATTATTCTGGTTGAGATCGAGGCTACGGTCGCGGTATCCGAGGCTACCACAGCCCACTAAAACTCTCCCTGAAAGTGAACCGGGGCGGGATTATACAGCTTCTCCACCTTTGTAGCTGTAGCTTCGGCGGTTTTGCAAGCTTCAGCACATCGAGGTAGACTTAAATGCACGAAGATGCGTCTATTAGCTTTGGAAGATGTGGTTTTCCGGTGAAGTTATAGAGGGGACAGCTGTTGTAGTTTTTGGGGGGCCCACCGGGCGCAGCGATAGACAAAGACCCCCAGAGAGCCTCAGACACTTGCATTGTCTAACCGGAGTTTGGTAGATGTGATTTAATCTCTCGGGTTGTAAAGATTGGCCCCTCCAACAGCATAACTGGTCATGTTTAATATGAAGGACTGAACCCGTTTGGCACATAACTCCGCGTCCCTGCTTTGTTCCGGGCGTATTTCAAGTGAGGAAGCTGGAGATGAAGTTGCTGATGTGATGAATAAGAAAAAAAAAAAACAAGCAAGTGTAAGCGTTTCAGATTCGTTGAACATAACTGGTGTTTGTGCCCTGATCTGCCACAGAGATCGATGTCTTTGTTTGTGGTCACCTGTCGCTTGTAACCGCATTGTTTGTGTACCAGGAAGTTTTGTTTCTGCCGTGTGGAGCTGTGTCCTGAGCTGACCGTCTAGCCCTTTGTGCCACTGTGGGACTCACTGGCCCCGAGACACAGAGAGGGAGAGGACTCAAACGAGGCTTGGCCACCTAATAATATAGCACTGAGTGTGGATGACACTTAAAATAAGAGCCCCCTTCATACAGGAGGGCCCTCGTGTTATCCATGGCACGTTTCCTCCACGTTGTTTTTCAGATGCTGCCACTTGTCAGTTGTTATGTGCACGTGTTGTGGCTTGATTTTTTTTTCTTGTGATACATATATATTTATATTGGAGGCTAAAAATAAGACATCGCGTTTGGACATCTGAACAGTGTAACTGAATATGTATAGACTGGTTCAATATGGGGTCAGGTCAGGACAAAGCAACACCTTACAGCCAAAACTATTTGGAGTTTAGATTCATTCAACATGTTTTTTCTATTATTCAGTTGGTCTCAACAGGTAAAAAAAAGACTTAAGTGATACTTTTATGGGAGATTGAATCAGATTTAAGACAGAAATACTGTTGAATGGTGCCGTAAGTGGTAAAATTTTAGGGTTTGTGTGTTTAGTTTTGGGTTTTTTTTTTTTGCAGATATGCCCTCAGTAATGGAGCGCTCGGGGGCCGGGGTCCTGTCCAGGAGCAGAGCCAAGACCGTAACCAACGGCAACAGCCAACCACACTCCGAGGAGGAGAGCAGCGATGAAGAGCATGCTCACGGTAGACAGACACACACACACACATGCACGTTAAACTGGATTATATTATTCTGACTTCTGAGTGAAATTCTCTCCCTAAGTTAAGAATTGGTTTAACTTGGAGCTGCTTAATATCTGGGTTTGCTAATCTAACGTGAGACATGCACAAAGTGTTCTCAAATACAGACATCTCCATTGTACAGACACATCATGGCAGCTGTTCCGGTTGCATTCATTGCATTGCTGCAGTGCTTCTTTCGCCCCTGCACACTGCTCTCCTCTGTCATCCCCTCCTTCTCTCCTCCACCCCCTTCCCACACTCTTCCATCCTTGTCATCCTCTGCCCACATACATCTTTCCTTCCTCCGTTCTCTCCTTCACCCACTGACTTGCTGTTGATCTTTCATTTTATAACTATTATCTCACCCTGCACATGGAGCAGGGGCACATTTTTAGATCAAAGACAGAAGTATAACCAGAATAGTTAGGGATTGTACGAAAGGCACTTCACTGCCCAGATTATAGCACCCCTCACATTCATCACTGCCTCCACCTCCTACATCTGTGTTCAGTCATCCAGTCACCTCCCCATCTTCATCAGTCTCTCATTTCTCTCTCATTTTTTCTCAGCCAGTGTCTCCCATCTTGCCTCCATCTTTCCTTCCATTAATTTTCTTTCTTCCTTTCTGTTCCCCTTCCTGCCTCTCCCCACCCATTTCTTCCATCTACTCCAGCTTCTTTCTTCCCCTTCTCCTCACTTCCTGTCCTCCGTCCCTGTGGAAACCATAAGCTGTCTCTTCCTCCTCCCAGTCTGCTTCCCTGCTTCTCCCCACTTTCCACTCTCTCTCTCCATCTTTTGTATTTCTTGTTAGCGTCACCACAGCACTGATTACTTAATGCCGACCATCTCCAGCTGCATGGGTTTCTATCATTTGGATGTGATAAAAAAAAAATATCACAGGGAGTGATATTTATCACTATAAATGCTATTTCTGAATTTCAATTGTTCTCTTGTACAGACAAGTTAAATGCTGTGAACTTCCTGCTGTCGCGGTAGAACAGTTGGAAAACCCAAATAAGTAGAACAGTAGATTAAATATAGGAAGCAACTGTTGATTTTGTAAAACCATTAGAGCCACTTTGATTCAAACTGTTGATTAAAAGAAGTCTCTATTTGTTGAGGTTATCCACCAATTGCGTTTTCTTAAAAACTGTTTACACTGTTTAAAGCTAATTACATATCCTCAGGGTTTCCTGCAGCCAGAGTGCCTGCTAAAAGAAAAATCTTGCATTATCATAAAATACAGGATTGTGCAATGGCATGACTTTACACAGCAAACAGTTTAAACTGTAAACTACGCAAGGATCTGCCTGATTCACCAAACTAAATAGGCGAATAACAGATCATATCATACGTTTGGTTAGCAGCAATCAGTCTGTGCAGCACGTCATTGGCTGGAAAGGAAAAATGAAGCTAATGAAGGAAAAAAATCTACTGGGCAGTGCCTATCAACTCTGCTCTGATCCAACAATATATTGATTTCAAAAACAGTAAAATTTCTTGTTTGATTGGAGGCCTGTTAGACGGCTTAGCACACAAAATAGAAGATGTTTATCACTCTCATTTGTCTATTCTGTCGCCCTGCAGATGACTCTCTCTCTGTCTTTTCTCTTATCTGTTTTCTTATGATCCTGTCTGTCCAGCTCTGCAGCTTCTTGGGAAATTTTCTGCTTTGTTTCTGGAATATTTCTCCCTCATCCTCTTCTGTTTTTTTTTTTTTTTTTTTTTTTTAACCACACTGTACCTGTCTCTCTTTGAATTTCTGCAGAAACTCACGCTCATCTTTGTGTCTCTTTGTACAGACAGTATGATCAGAGTGGGAGGAGACTACCAGGCTCAGATCCCAGAGTTCAAACCAGGTGAGCTGTCATAGGGGGAAGAGAATGGGAGAAAGGGAGATGACAGAGAAATAAAAAGAAAGATGAATAGAGAGAGGGAGAATATCAGGGCTGAGAAGGAGAGGCGAGGTAGTTTAGACAAAAAAAACCCAAACATTTATGTGTTGCTGAAGTCATATATTAATTCATTAATTCAATGGGAGCTGCAAAAATTCTTCCTCCACACATCTTGGATCGACAGGTTCACATAAATGCTCCCGGTATCTGTGTGTTAACAGATTTACATGAATCCAATAAAGGTGAAGCCGAAGTCTTAAAAGCTCAAAAATATGTTAAATAATTAGCATTACTTGCGACACCTCTCTCTGAGGTGGTTGTCAAGTCTTTGTTTAATAAATAAAAGGGTTAGCTCTGCAATATTCAAACCCTTTATTTTATTTATCATATCTGCTTCAGTAAACACCAATGGACCTTAAACTGTTTTTTTTTCTGACATTTCAGAACAGTTTGTAGCTTTGCTGAATCAGAGTAAAGCTTGTCAGCCTATTTTTTATTTTTTTAGTTTGTTTGAATAATATTTCTGAGACTGTGCTTTAGTGGGACACACTGATACCTTGTATGAGCAGTGGATGTAAAACTGGGAAAACAATGACCATAATCTCCAGAGAGAAAGAAGAACACAGTGAGATTGCACCAGAGGAGGATAGGAGCAGAGTCTTAACGTCTCCTGACTGTGCACAGGTGTTGAATCCTCCAAAGATTTCACAGACTCACATGCCAGTGTCTCCTCCTCGCCTTTCTTCCTAATGAGGACGGAGCCAAAGAAGAAGTCTAGACAGAATAAAACAGGCAAAGAAGAGAGAGGAAGAAAGTAAAAGTTAATATGAGGTCTGATAAGTGGACAGCTGGGCAGAGAGGGAGTTTAAATGGTGGAGGACAAGAGACGCACAGACATGATGTGACTGAGGGAAAGAGGGATTCAGACCCAGGTGAAACCTCCACGTCTGCATCTAATGTATGAAAATGTCTGGTTTTGTTCTGCGTTACCAGACAGCCCAAACCGCTACAATGAGAAGGACCAGAGGAGCATGTTGGTGTGGTGTCCCAACAGTCAGCTCTCTGATGCAATGTGTAAGCTACACACACACACACACCAGCCGACCTTACCTTACTTTCACTGGTTCAACCTTAACAGCTTGGCCTTCCTTCTCCTCTTTTTCTTGCTCTCTATCTCTTCATTTCTCCTTCTGTTACTGGTATTTACCCGGTCTTACCTCCTCTTAAACCCTTTTTTCTCTCTCTTCACTCTAGTGGACGAGTACATCCTGATGGCTAAAGAGAAACATGGATACAACATGGAGCAGGTCAGTTACATCTTTCTTTATGTGTTTATTTAAAAGGTCCAGCCTAATATCTTCTTCTTTTTACAGCAGCTTAACTTTTTACCCTTCATTGTCTTTGTCTCTGGTTTTGTGACACCCCCCCCTCCACACCGGCCTCTGTTGTTGTCGTTCCATCAGGCCCTCGGCATGTTGTTGTGGCACAAACACGACGTGGAGCGTTCACTGGCCGACCTCGCCAACTTCACCCCCTTCCCAGACGAGTGGACGGTGGAGGATAAGGTGCTGTTCGAACAGGCCTTCAGCTTCCACGGCAAGAGCTTCCACCGCATCCAGCAAATGGTGAGAGCCTGGGAGAATAACACACACACACAGACACCTGTATAGTTAGTACCAGAATTACTTTCATTTTCAAAACATTTTTTATATTTAATACTCAGTTTATTGATTGATTGTGTTTGTTTGTAGCTTCCAGACAAGCTGATCTCCAGCTTGGTAAAGTACTACTACAGCTGGAAGAAGACCAGGACCAGGACCTCAGTCATGGACCGACAGGCCAGGAGGCTGGTCAACAAGAGGGAGAAAGATGACAGGCATGAGAAACCATGAAACTTTAATAATCCCTCAGGGAGAAGCTGAGTATGTTGGAGAGAGGAGCGAGGGGAAGGCTGGGATGAATGGAGGGACGGACTGAGGAAAGAATGAGAGAGAAAGAATATTATAGGAAGAGAGGAAACATCAAGTTCTCCCAGAAACTACTCACCTGAGATCTGACATTTACAAAACGCCTTTGTTAAATGACATTCGATAAGCACGTCATCCTGGGGAAACAAGAGCCTCATGAATATAAATGAGATCTTTGATATTATTTCTTGTCATTTTCATTTGACATTTTTGAGCATTTCATGAATCATTTTTGATTAAATCAGACGCTGTTTTAATTTAGACAATTGGATGTGGACAAAATTTAAGCACAGGCGCGTTAAAGTTTAATTTCTTTGGGTTTTTTTTTTCTTGCAGTAACGACGAGCTGGAGGAAGGAGACCCTGGCAGTGACAGTGACTTTGAGATTGACAACAAGAAAGAGGTGAGCAATAGAAAACTTAATTGTGGTTGTTTGACAGCGTGTGTGTGTGTGCATGCTTACATAAACACATTTTTGGTTCAGCCTGAAGCTCTTTCATAGTATTTTGTGGGACTTGTCTTTCCACGCAGGCAGTGAAACAGAACCCCAGCAGCACCAGCTCCGACAAGGCCATCCCCAGTCGCTCTGGCCCCATAAAGAAGGAGAACATCGGGGCTCAGTATC
The DNA here is from genome assembly GCF_017976425.1 of Toxotes jaculatrix. Classification (NCBI taxonomy): domain Eukaryota; kingdom Metazoa; phylum Chordata; class Actinopteri; family Toxotidae; genus Toxotes; species Toxotes jaculatrix. The sequence continues at coordinate 10,280,105 of NC_054416.1, forward strand.
GCCACCACCCGCTCAGAGCCCGCCGCAGGCCACCCAAAGGCATGCACCTGGACCAGGGAGACATCATGTCCCTGTCGACCTCTCACGATGCCGGGGTGCTAACTATACGACAGCTGGACGTACAGTTGGTGTCCCTGAAGAGACAAGTGTGTATTAGTGTTTTCACTTCAAGTACAGCACAGGTCTAATTAACCAAACTTGTAGTAGTAGTTTCAGTGAAAATCAACAGGATTTAAATGTACCTGGAACAATGTAACTGTCAGTGCAGGTGAAAATGTAACGTGCTGCAACACTATCTTAATAAACTCTCACATTTTTCTGTGCAAAGTATGAATGAAAGTGAATTCAGCCTCAGTGAGCGGGTGCTTTTAGTGTAACTGTATCACAAGCAGGTTTCAACAATAAAAAAAAATCCCTGGGTGAGATAAAAAAATAAATAAGCTCCAAGACGACCAGACTAACAGGTCGTACAGGGTGGGAGCAACATTACAGGAAAAATGATACTACTACTACTCACATTTTAAAACTGCAGCTATCTGCTTCCTTAGAACACCAGAACTCAGGACTGCATGTTTAAAGGAAGTTTTTGTACTTGTTTTCTTTAACAGCACTAGTTCAGCCAAAAAAAAAGAACTTACTACACTGTCCTCTTGTCTTCCTTCTCCCCTGCTCTTTCTCTCAGGTTCAGTCTATCAAACAGAACAACAGCAGTTTGAAACAGGGCCTGGCTGAAGCTGTTGACCCTTTTAGACCTGCTGAGGTAAGTCTTTTACCTTCCTTTGCATCCCTCGTCTATCCCTGCTCTGATTTTCCTTTCCTGTCTGCATCCACTCTTCTCCGTCTCTGATCTCTCTTCAGTTTGTCCCTCTCCTCTTTCATTTACTCGCTCTGTCCTTCCCCAACTCCCTCCAGATATAGTTTCACCCCTTGTGGGGACTGAGATTAGTCTTAATCAGCTCTTTGCTCTCATGCTGTCATTTTCACCTCTCTGCTACCTTCTTCACACTCTCCTCTCTCCCTCCCAGCCTGCCCCTAAGATGAACTCTCGTTGGACCACAGAGGAGCAGCTCCTGGCTGTGCAGGGTGAGTAGAGGCTGCAGCATCATCTTCCCTCCTCTTCGACAGAGTCTCACCTCCTGTTGCTCTCCTCTCCCAACCCCACACTCACAGACAGAAGTGAGACGGCGAGACACGATTATTACCAGATGCTGCAACACAACATAGGACTCAGTCAGTGAAAATGGAACACATGACTGGTGGAGAGAATTTAGGAGTCAGCTCTCCTCCTCCCTGTCCCCTCAGCAGCTGCAGTCAGAGTGCCTTTGAGCAGAGCATTTAACCCCCATCGACTGCAGCTGTGCAGTGGCGGCAGTGGAAGAGAAAGCAGAAGCTGGAAGATATGAGTGTGTGTGTGTGTGATGATGTGAATGTGAAGCAGGTCAGGCCTGTAAAAGAGCAGGTGCACTCACTCAGCCGACCTCAGAGGAAGGTCACCAGAAAACACACGCGTCAACAAGCTCGCTCACTCTGCGTTCACTTCTTCCTGTGTTTCCTCAGCCACACACTGCACCATTTCTCTGACAGACTGAAAGAAAGCAGCTGCTTCTTGCAGCCTTTTAAGGCCACTGAAATGCTTGTGAGTGATGCAGAGACACAACCTGTGTCTTTCTTTTTTTTTTCTTTCCTCCCTTCCAGCCATCCGGCGTTACGGTAAAGACTTCGCAGCCATTGCAGAGGTGATAGGGACCAAGACGCCAGCTCAGGTGAGTTTACTCTCAGCGAGCTGCCTATCAGCTTTTCATCTCTTCTCCAATTTCTCCCTCATCCCTACATCTAGATAAGCATTTTTCTTTATAGGATAAATATAATCTCCATTATCCCTCCTTTCATTTATCTTCTGTCCTCCATTCTCAGCCTCTGTGTCCTTGAACGCAGCACAACTTTCTGTCCTCCATCATTTCTTCTCTAACTCTCCACCCGTCTCCTCCGGGTTCAGGTGAGTTCGTTCTTCGTGAGCTACCGGCGCCGCTTCAACCTGGACGAGGTGCTGAGGGAGTGGGCGGCCGAGCAGGTGGCCACCAGCCGAGACCAGAGAGACCCCAGGAGGGGCGGCGAGGAGATCGTGGCGGCTGCAGATGGAGGTGCAGAGGAGGACGAGGTGAGGCCTGACGGAGGCGACGGGTGATATTACAGACGCCTGTAATGTGCTGAGCAGAAAGAGATTCAGTACAAATCTGTCAAGAGTCAAACTTGATCAAAATACCATGTGTTTTTTTTTTTTTTACTCGTAATGGACAAAAATAAAGTTGTTGAGTTACGTGACCCGTTAACTTTTACTCACAGTTACTCACAGTTCAGCAGCACTTGAAGAAGGGCTAAATGAATGATGTTAGACAGGAAATGGCCGTTAAGTGTCTTTAGTGCTCACTTAGCTGTCATACAATACGAGAGACTGAAAACTGAGTTGGAGAGAGAGACTTCAGAGAGAGGAGGTCCATGTCATTACCAGAACCATCAGCTGGATGCTGCCTCGCGCCGTCCGTGACTCAGCTTTCTCCGAGCTTCAAACCCTGTTTGAACCTCCTTATCTGTTCTCTGTGACTAATATGAAATTCATCCATCACAGCCCATGAGTATATTTAACAGAAGGAGCAGGTGGCTGTAATATTTAGTTCTCTCCTGTGTCGTCTGCTGGGGTTTAAAGCTGAATGTGTGTCTCCTCGTCATCGCTCTCTTCACTTTTCCCCTCTGCTGCCTTGAAATCTCTCTCTCTCCTCCACCTCCTCTCTTGTTCCTGTTTCCCCACAACTGTTGTCCAACTGTCTTTCTCCTTATCTTGCACTGATTGTCCTCCTCCTCCCTCCCCTCAGGTCAAAATGGAAGACTCTCCCTCAGATGCTGCAGGCAGCTCCTCTCCCCCCTCATCCACCCAGACCCCGTCTTCTCTCTCCCAGCCACCTCCGCTGCTGCGCCCCGCGCCTCCCTCGGCTCCCCCCAGCCTCCTCCGTCAGCCTCCTCCGCTCCAGACACGCCCGCTCCAGAACCGAGCGCCCCACAACCACCCTCCGCCTCCACTCATCCGACCCGCAGTGACCTCCTCCTCATCCTCCACCGGGAGCTCCAGCCTCAGGGCCTCTCCTCCCAGCTCCTCCTCCTGTTCCTCCAGTGCAGGGCAGATGCCTCCGTCGCTGGTCGGGCTCAAAGTGGAGCAGCCCAACTCGCACTGATAACACACACACACACACACACACACACACGTAGGGTAGAAACACACACACACACACACATTAGCATGCAGACAAACACAAACACAACGCTTTCTGTTTTCTCAGAGAAAACTCCTTCACTCCATCGCTCCTCGCCTTCATCCCTGGGACCATTACACATCACATGACCACACGATCAACTGAACACACTCAGGTCCCAGAGGCCACGCCACAGCTCTTAAAACGTGGCAGGAAGAGTGTGAGGACCCCCTCGTCGAGGCCACTTTGAAAGGCAGTGATCCGAAGCCCCTTTACTGACAAGACACCTACCTCCAGACCATAGTGTAACACACAGACACACACAAACACAACAAACAAACAAACTGGGAACTCAAAACGAACACTACCTGCACACACCTCGCTGAACCAAACAAAAAGAGACACTGGATCATCAAGCTGTTGAAGAAAGCCATGACCACAGAGAGCAAACCCACCTGCTCGTCTCCATGGCAACTGTTGAACATCTGGATTGCGGAGGAGTGTGGTTGAACACACACACACACACACACTATATATATATATCTATACTGTAGGTTCCACTGGGCAGGTATCAAATCATCCAAAAAGCCTTCAGGAAAAACAACTGATGAATAAATGAGGGAAAGAAAAGATGAGAAAAAACGGAGGAAGAGCTGCCCACACCTGAGCCAAACCCGCTCCTCCCGAGAGGCCGCGTAGATTAGAAAATCACGGTGGAAATCGTCACGGAGGAACGCGCCCTTTTCCTTTCGAGCTTCGCTTTAAAACCTGGGCCCTCGAAGAGGAGCAAAGGAAACCCGAGCTCTGTGATCAGAGCTGAGAGGTCACGGCTGTGGCTCTGCATAGTTCAAAGCGCTGGTTCAGAATTGGGCAAAAAAAATGGAAAAAGAAGCGAGTGATCACACCACTCCGTCTTCTCTCATAGCCATGTATTAGTAGTATTTACTGGAGTGATGTTTTCCTTTGTTTTGACTAGACTTTTAAAGGTGAGCCGTAGATAGGCAGTTAGTTATTGTAAGTAGCTAAGATAGTGCATACTTTATTATGATGATGATGATGATAATTATTGACTGAGCACTAAAGGAGAAGAGGAGCCTTCTAACACGTGTGACTGGACTGTGTCTCACATTTCAACAAGACATTTTGCCACAGCTTATTTTCACCTGTCCAGTGCCGAAGTCCCCACCGTGGGGCCCCCAGGACGCTGGGCGCTGTGACGAGCGGCAGGACGAAGCATCAGCTTCTGCGTGATGTGCGATGACCTTCTGTGACCTCCTATGGATTTGTGTACACTGAAAAAGAAAAGGAAATGTTCTGCCAAAGTCTGTTATTGCTTTAAACGTTCATTGTCCCACAACAACATTTTTGGAAACACTGTTTTTCAGTTTGTTGCTGAGGCTGCTGTCATCTGTCTTTATGAAGCTAACACCAGCAGCTGGCTAACTTAGCTTAGCACAGTGGAAACGGCTAGTTAGTTAGCCTGGTTCTGTGTGTTTTAAGTCTTTGTGCTGGCAGCTGCTGGTGGAAGCCTCATTTGACATATACAGACATGAGTGTGAAGTTATCTCTCAGCAAACTGCAAATAATGTTGAACTGTTCATTTAACATTTCTGTAGGACATCCAAGATATCAGTGTTTGGCTGAGATGGTTCAATTCAGCATTATTATTTTTTCAGCCAGCACCTGATGATAATTAATCCAAAAATGAACTTACAAAGATGTGATGACAACTCTGAAGCCCTCTGAGTTCAGTTAAGGCAGCTTTCCCTCTGCTAGCTCAGAGTCCTAACTCAGATTTTCCTTCTCAGCCCTGCCACAGAGCAGCTTTCTGCCTCTGAACTGCCCCTCGCCTGCTGAGGCTGTGATGTCAGGCAACTTCACGAACAAACGTAGATGACTGAACAATGTGATACCTTCATTACTTATGTTTTTTTTGGACACAACCTGTTAGTCCCCATGCTGAATCTTGCCCCCCTCACATTCCAGTTGCCTGTTCATCACTGCCTCCTCAATCAGATCTGGGATCACAAGTCGTGTGTAAACCTGTCTTTAAACAGCGTTCAGTGTTGCTGCTGCTGCTTTCACACATCACCTGCTTTTCGTCAGCAGAGGCCTTCAGCGTTCACTTTAACGCGGCACTGAGTGGGAACGGAAGCAGCCCGTCACTACATTTGGCTTTAAAGCGGCTTCTCTTTTGACTTTGCTTGGACTTTTCTTCCATTTGTTTGAAAAACTGCTTACGTGTACTGTATGTGAGAAGTTGTTTACATTGTGGAAACTGAACTGTTTGTGTTTGAGATGGGTTTTTTTTGTTTTTGTTTTTTAGAATAAAGAAATGACCAAATAGTGCTTTGTCAGCTATTCTTTGTGAACCACTTTATCCACACACACCAAAAAATATTTGCTGACTCCCGACAGGTTGGACCACCTGCAGCTCCAACATACCTGAGCAGGTCTGGGGACACGAGCACTTCTTTGGGCTTCACCTGTGCAGCAGTGAGTGAATTAACCTGTTTAGAACAGAAAAGTCTGTTAACAGTTTGGAAACAAACAAGAAACAGTGGGCAAACATCAAACGGCTCTAAAGTGGAAGGTGTGCAAAGACTCAGTGAGCTCAAACTGGCGCATGGTGGCACATTATTTCTATTCATCAGGTCAAACTAACACTTTCAGCAGCTTCATCATCAAGATAAATAATTTGGTGGCTGACTTAAGTAAACTATCAGGCAAAGCAGGAAGCCCCACAACAGCCCCGTTCCACCGTGATTTTGGGAATTAGCTGAACTGCACCACTTACATCAAGTCACATTTCATGTAAAGTGGGTTATGAGCCAAGTTTGTGGTCCTGTGTTGCAGAGGGGCCCCTGTGTCACAGGTTCCAAGACTTATTCTTAAATAATGCGTTTAATCAAATTACTACTGACACACACCAGGGGACAGGTAAGTGGTATTTACTCTGTAGAGTCGAGCTTAAACTAATGATTATTGTCATCACTGATCGATCGATTAATTGTTTGGTCTATAAAGCACCAGAAAGGCAAGAAATGTCCACTGCAGATTCCCAAGAGTTGGAGGCGATGTCTTTATCCCAGCAGGAGTCCAAAACCCTAAGTACTTTATTAACCACAGGGTAAGGCAAGCAAACAACAGTAACATGTATAAACAGCATTAATACTTATTACACACCTGAAAGAGACCAAAGTCTAGTTTTCATACACTTTCAAACCTGCACAGGAAGCTGTCACTTAAATGATGGTCTGTCACAGCGCCCCCTTGTGCCAATCTGAGGCACCAACTGGCACCGGCTCTGCTGGAGAATCAGTCTGCTGATAAAAAATCAAGACACACAACTGAGAGCAACACAACAGCTACTAAATGGACTTTGTTCAGAGAATTGGTCCTGAAAAGCTTCTCACATGACGGATTTCAGAGTCAGGCTATCATTATATCATTGTTTTTATTACTATCATTGTAATTTTTCATCATTTTGTCTTTGCACAAAAAAAAAAACAAAACAAACAAATAATACATTTTTCAGGAGTTGATCACCCCTCCCAACCCCAAAACCCACCACTACAGTTACAGTTTGCTCAAAACACATTTAAAATCAATGTAAATTACAGCAATGTAAAACGAAATAATGTAAAATAAAATCAACCCTGAAAGAGATAATATAACAGCAACAGCCAGAATAATAATTAGAATCCAATACCCAGCACCTTAATACAATGATCAACTTTTAAAGAAAAATCTGACGTATTAAAAACTGAAAGAAAAAAAAACGACAGTGTGTCATTGTGATAGAAAGAAAGAAAAGTGTTAAGTTAGGTACAACCAGCTGACGGGACTCAGCCTTGTCCCCCTTCTCTAACCCCGCCCGTGTGTGTGTGTGTGTTTTTTTTCTCTTCTGCTTTGACAAACTGGTGGATCAAACGCACTGAGAGAGAGAGAAAGAGAAAAGGAAGTGACTTCTTCTGGTTTGTGGTTGTGAACGCGAACGTTTGCTCTGATTTTAGAAACATTTTGACGAAGAAGTCTTTTCTGCTTTCTGTCTCTTCTTCAAGCCATTCTGGACCAATAAGGCCTTAAAAAATAATCTAAGAAAATAAAAACAAAGAGTAAAAATGGCCCAAAAAAAAAAAAAAAAAAAAATTAACGAGCAGTAGTCGTCACCACCACCATCATCATCATCATCTTTAAATACGTCGATAACTTCTGCACTGTGGGGGGTTTCGGTGTTTAAACCGATTCACTGTGAGCTGTGTTTGGATGTTAAATGCATGTGTGTGTGTGTTAAAGGTGCACTACACTGAAAAGGCAGCAATGATATGATCCGACATGACCCTTCACACCCCGTCCACCCGCCCCTCCCGAAAAAAAAAAAAAATCCTAGTCTGTACAAACCCAAACTTTTCAACGACACAAAAATATATTATCAAATCAAAAGTAGAAGAAGAAAATAATTCACCATTCGTTGTCGTCGTCGATTCTTTTTATGTTTTTTTTTTTTTTTTCCAGTGATCTCTTATAATTAACTCACTCACACACATACTGTTTGTTACATACTCCAATGATACCTTTGTTGTGTGTTTGCTCTTTGGGAACATGTGAAGCAGAGAGGGTGGTTTGGAAGGAGAAAAAAAAAAATGAAGGACAAGAAATGCGTCGGTTCAGGGTTGACATTCTGGATATGAAGGCGTGATGCCAACCGAAGTGATACCAACAAACAAACAAATAAAATTCATCACCATTCGAGCAGTTATGTGCTGACGTACGCAACAAAAACAAAACCCAAATTAAATTCTTCAAAGAAAGGCAACGAAAAATCCATCAACAACCCCGTCCATGAACTGTCCTTCCCTCCCCTGGTTCCAATATGCCCCTCTTTTCCAGTGCACAACTCTTTTTAAAAGCCATAAAATAAGAGGAAACTAAATAATAATAATAATAAAAAAAAAAAAAAGAACGACAAGTACGGACGTAAAGTCGTAGCCCGTATGATCAATGATGACATCAAGTCTAAACTGGCCTCCTCGGACTCGATGGTGGGAGAGAAATTAAAAATGAGGAAGAAAAAGGGAGTGACGAGGTGAAAAGATGGATGTGTTTGTGCTGAGTTCAGTTTGAAATCAGAGGAAGAGAGGGAGGTGAAGAGTGTGTGAATGTATGTGTGTGTGTGTGTGTGTGTGTGTGTGTGTGAGGGGAGGAGGGAGGTGTTTTAAGGATGGATCAAAAGTTCATTTCAGGGCAGGAGGGGAGGTGTGGGTGGGCAGGTGGAGGGTGGAGAGCGTCCTTTAACCAAGAGTTTGTTCATCCAAAATCCATCCGTAAGGGTGTGTGTGTGTGTCTGCATGTGTGTGTATGCGAGCATGTGTGTGTGTGTGACAGTGGGCTTCAGCAGCCAAAGTCCTGGCTCAGTTGGAGTCCATTCAGTTTTGGAGGACAATGAGAGCAGATTCAATCAAAACTCCTTTGAGTTTTCCAGCAAAATAAGGCTCCAAACTTTCTGTCAATCATTCAGAGAGAAAGTACAAAGTTTTTTGTTTTGTTTTTTTCCCCAGCACTCCTCCGCTCTCTCTGTCCTCCATCAAACCCTCCCCCCTGCATTTTCACCTGGGTTTCCACCCCGTACCCAGAAAGACCTGGCAGCAGAACCGTGCAGAGAAACGGAATAAATAGCAGGAAGAAGTGACAGGAGTGGTCAAAGTGATCAAGGTGTGACTCCTAAAAAACAGAGGGAGCAGATCGGACATGCAGAAGAGTGGAACGTCTAAGTAGAACGTGACCCCAAAAAAAAAAAAAAAAAAAAAATTAAACAAAATACCCCAGCAGGGAGAGAGAAGACCTCGGTCTGTAAGTACTTCACAACTCAGCTCAGTTTCTAATCGCAGGGCCTCAAGAACTTAAGGAACAAAACTTCTAGAAAAGAAACATTTTCTAGTCTCAGAGAACCAATAGCCCTACTTCAGACCTTTGTCCAGATAACAATCGGGTTATTTTTAAAGTGATCCCACCCTTTAGCTTACCTCCTGACCTCCACAGCGCCCCCACCCCACCTACAGTATCATCTTCATCCTCGCTATCGCCTCCTCCACCCTCCCACCTCCTCCCTTCAATCTCATCTCTCCTCACTGCTCCTCCGCACTCACAGTTTGAGCTCATTGGCAATCTTTGAGGCAATGTTCTTGAAGGCGATGGAGGTGCCCGAGATCCGCTTGAAGCGCACGCCGTTGAGGGAGAGCCTCGGCAGCTTGCACACCTCCATCTCCCACTGGACGAAGTCGTCGCGCGCCGGGTTGCCCGAAACGCACAGCAGCATGTAGCGCTCGCGCATCTCGTACTCGCAGCTGTTGGAGTCGAGCACCTTGCGGATCTCGCGCATCATCTCCGTGGGCTCCATGGACGATGTGGTCTTCATGGACCAGGTGAAGCGCAGCGAGCGCGGCTTGGCCGAGTCCTTCTGGCTGGCAATAGCCGGAGGGGTGCCGGTGCCACCTGGAGGGAAGGAGGAGAAGACAGAGGAAGAAAGATGGAGGAAAGAGGAGATGAGATGGAGACAGGAGACAAGAAAGTGAGAGAGGAGGAAAAAGATGAGAGGGGAGAAAGGATTGAAAAACAGTATGAAGTGTGAAGGAAGACGAGGAAGGATGAAGGACACCAAGGCTGCAACTAATGAGTCCTGTCCTCACTGATGGACTGGTTTAAAGAGCCAGTGATTTACTCTCATGCAGCCTGAGAATGTAAAATCCCACACTTCAATATAATGAAGTGGAGGATGTGACTCTTTAGTTTGTTCCAGAAAACAGTAACGACGCTCAGCCATACCAGTGTTACCAGATCCTGGTGAGGAGTTGTTCTCATCATTGTTGGAAGAGGAGGAGAGGACGCCACCAGATGTCTTTTCCGACTTGTCCACTGTACTGCTCAGCATGGACCTGAGTGAAGGGGTGGGAGGGTGGAGGGCGGAGAAGGAGAAGAAGGAAAGGACGGAGGCGAGAGAAGATGGAGACAAGAGGTGGGGGACAAGGAAGGGTGAGGGTGGAAGAAAACAGGAAAGAGGGAGGAAGAAATGACCAAAGAGAAGAAGGGGAAAAGTGTGAGAAATATTTTTTTTTTTAAACAGACAAAAAAGGGGGGAGGAAAGGAGAGGAAGGATCGAGAGGAAGAGGGAGATGGTGAGGTTGTGGAAATGAATGAAAACACAAGGCAAAAATTTTTTTTTTTTTAAAGTACCCCTGTGTGTGTTTGTGTGCACGTCTCGGATCATAGAGACGTGTGTGAATTTATATCTGAGTGTGTGTGTGTGTGAGATATAGTGTATTTCACGTGCATTTGGACACAAACACACATTTGGGTACTTGGATTCTGATTTCCCCCTCACACTCATACCACCATGCAGGTCATCCTCCACACCATCACTCTAACTCTCAGGGATGCTACCATTCACTGCTAATCTCCCGTCCCCTGATTGGTTAAGCCGTTATCACCATCACCAACCAATTACACATCCCAGCTCGGCCCCCGCCCCTCTCCCAGCCATTCACAACAAGCTCAGAGATCTTCTACTGATCAGCTCCAGTCTACTGATTGGCAGGCGGTTTTGGTAGAGCCTGGGGGTTTGTAGGGTTTTTCTTTTTTTTCCGGGCTGTTCTGTATCTCACCTGCTCCCCTCATCCCGACCCTCTCCCTCATACGGACTCCTCGAAAAAAATCAACACAAGTTTAGTCTTTTGAGGGCTAGGGGCAACATCTGGACTCTTAAACAGATAGTAAAGCTCGCTGGGCACAGCCCCGCTGCTCGCCATGCCTGACTGCATGTTCCAATCCACCTAAAGCCTTGATGCCAAATATCTAATTCCACTCCAACTTGCTCAAATTTAAGTCCAGGGCCACCTGAGGATGTCACGGTCCACAGTGCAATGCCAGTCCACTCTGTGCAACCACTGTATTACAGCTCCACCATTAAACAGAAAGCATGAGTGCTGAATGATTTGAAAAGATGAGTGAAGAACAGGACCATTTATTCATAAATCTATTACTAACACTAAACTCAGTTTTAACTCATTTTGCTACTTGCAAATTTATTTCCAATTTAGTTACTAAATTTAGTTGCACCATTAAAATATAAGTAGTATCTTAGCTACTAACAACTTCTGCAAATTGGTTGCTAGGAAACATCTGTGGAGCCATGAAATCAAAAGCAACCAACTAAGGAAACAGGAAGTCACTGTAGCATCACTAGCAACATGTTTCACGGGTGGTAGTATGCATGTGGTTTACAGTGAAACATCTGTTTATGCTAATTTGGAAATTCGTTAAACTCCACTTAGCAAGGTTAACCCAGAATTTACAAAGAGCTGGTGCAACCAACTCCAGGAAAGATCAGAAAAAGGTGATGGATGGACTGAAATGGAGCCAGTTTACAAAATGAACAGGGTGGAACAGAATGGAACGGTTTGGAATGGAATGGGATGTATTCCAACAAAGTGGAACGATGGGAACAAAATGTGAGATGGAACATTTTGTACCAGGATGGAATGGTTTGGAACACAATGGTTGGCATGGTGAAGGCGGGTGCTGTGGCTAAAGTGCTGCTTTAGAACCTGTATTAGTAACACTGGACCTAAACACAGGAAGTTTAACACACACGCACGCACGCACGCGCACACACACACACTCTTCCTGAGAACCCTAACCAACATTATGTTAACATTAACTGCAGCCTGTATAACAAAAACGTAACAAAAACACAAATATTCTCTCTCATACCGACAGACATGACACACAAAGACGGACTGAAGGGAGAAAAGCAAACAACAAAGAAACAAAGACAGACAACAGGAAAACACATGCAGATGGTGGATGGATAGTGACACGCTTATGACAAATTCAACACTTTATGGTCATAAATTCATTCTGTTGAGGGAAAAGGTATCATTCTTGTTTTGCCCCATTTAAAAATAAATAAATAAATAAATAAATAAATAAATAAATAAATAAATAATAACCAAGAACACCATGTAAAATACCTCCTGCAACAGAAACATGGTTAAAAACAGAGCACATGGGAGATGACAAGTGGGAGAAGTGGAAATAAGTTATAACAAGGTTTTCTTAAATAATGAAAAAAAAAAAGAGGTAAATTGGTGAACAAAGTAAAACTGAATCATTTGTGCCATTTTGCATGCCCAGCTGTGATTCAGTTTAACAGTAAGGGATGCAAAATGGCTGCCAGAAGGGGGGCACTGTGACATCAAGGGAAAACAAAGGACTGATAGGATGATTACTTGATCCCAAATGTACCTCATGCACAGTCCACTACAAATGGTGCACTGTAAATATATGTAACTACAATCTATTCTTTTAATTAACATTATAATAGCATACATTTACCATGTATTTACAAATACTATATCACTTAATATTTTAAATTAAATGGCATATGAGAATCCTCAAATAATAATAGTATAATAAGGTATTGCTACTTACATAGAAATACTGAAAAGGTATCAGAGCACTGATATTAAAATTAGTCTACAACTTCCAACCACCAGGTGGAGCAATGGCCCAGATTAAAGGAAACTGCTCTACCTGCTGGTAAGAAGCAGCCAACACACTCAAAAGCAAGTGTGTGTGACACATGAGGTTGTGAAATGTGTGTTCAGTCTGTACATATACAAATGTAATATGTGTCAACATGTATTTAGCATCTGAATATAGTGTGAATATCTACAGGAGCATTGAGTAAAGACTGTCTGTGTTGATGTAAATGTCTGGGTGTGTCAGTGCAAACATACATAAGTGCCATCTGTGTGTATGTGTGTGTGTGTGATCACAGCATAAAGGTCTTTTCCAGCCAGAGTGGGTCAAAGCCATCCAGTTCTGTTGCTGCTGCTGTTAGAGAGCCAGTGCCACAGTGAGAAGAGAGCGATGAAAGAAAGGAAGAGTGCAGCCTCCAGAAAAGAGTGCAGCCTGAGAAACACTGCAGCCCCGTCCCTCCTGGGTCCTCTCCTCCTCTCTACCTCCATCCACAACTACCAGCCACAGCCAGGGACTTATTATTACATGGCTCGCTACCTTCCCAGTGGGATCTACTGAAACTTTCAAAATAAAAAACTAAAAACACAACTCCAGTCTCTATCGCTAAGGAAATCTCAAATTCAATTACAGTGCCCAACCTGATGAAAGCAGAAAGGTGAGATGGGTTGATGGTTTGGTGGGTGGCGTTAGCAGGAACAATTGTTAGCAATATTAAACAATCCTGGGTGAAGTTACACAACAAGGCTAAGATGAAAACACCTGATCATAATGACTTATAAAACAGACGTCTTCAATCCCTGTGCTGCTTGACAAAAATTTAAAAATTAATAAAGCAGCTTGGTCAGTGGGACGACTTTTATTTATTTATTTATTTTACCATTACCTCACCAGTTTTTAAGATTTGGACACAAAGTTTGCTCTTAGGCTGAAGAGAAGGACAACATTACCTGCATCTACAACTAAGAAAAGGAAAGGGTTAAGAGCAGGAAGGGAGTAGTTTGATCTATCGCACCATTACGACTCGACCTAAATCTGGGGCGCTACAGGGGGGATACGAACTCACACACACACTACCTGAAAAATAAATGGGAAAAAAAGGGGGGGCGGGCGTAGGGGGAATGAGGAAGAGGTAGGCGGGAGGGATGATGGAGGGACGAAGAGGAAGAGGTTTGAGGTGTTATTGTGCCGCATGATGATGGAGTGAGTGAGTTAAATGCATGAGTGGGCGAAGGGGATGTTAGTTAAAAAAAAATTCCAAAAATAAATAAATAAATTAAAAATGGGCCAAAACACGGCACTCAAAACCAGAAGGCTCAAAAAAGGGGCCAACCACAGAAAAAAAAAAGGAGGAGAAAAGATCAAGGCACAAAAGGAAGATTTCAACGAAAAGCTGCACAAAACACCAAAAGGGGAGGAAATATATATATATATATGTAAAATATATATGAAGAAGAGAATATACGTATATATATCAAGGGGTTATATTTAACGTTGGGGATGTTGCCTACCTTCTCGGAAACCTGAACGAGAGATTTCTACAAAAACAAAAGAGGGATAAAGAAAGAAAGAGAAAAAAAAACGTATGTATAAAACTTATATAATTATGACTTTCCTGCAAAAGACAAGCTGCCCTCTGAGTAGCAAACTTTAAAGCAAACTGTCAGAAATAAAAGTCCAACATGTACCAGGCTCGCTGGGGACTGAAGCAGCAAGCACAAACCAACATTGAAAAAGAACAACAGTGTTCCTGCCGTCAACTTTCAGTGTTTCAACGTGGGAATGATTGGTGTGAACGTGTCAACTTTATTAAATGCACACCAGAACACCTTAAGGGGGATTTAATTTAACGGGCTCTGTAAAATTCCATAAAGAGACCCCGACCGAACACAGTCAACCCCACCCCTCCAAACATGAAATGAAGAGCTCCTCCACATACGGAGCAGTCCTGGGTGATCCTGAAAAGAAGTGTTCGTGAGGTGAAAGGTTCAAACATGAAAAACAGAGATAGAAATCCACCTCTTATACAGACAAAGCAACATTTTAAATGAGAGAAAACACACGTTAAGCAACAACTTAATCTTTAACACTCTGAGAAACTTAATCTCACACACACTTGCAAACACACCAATATATCTGAAGGACGGAGAAGCGTCACTCTCCAGAGCAAGCGAAAAAGGGCAGTGGTGAGGTTATATGATATGTTAATAAAACACACAGCTTCAGTGTATATATGTCTGTGTGTGTGTGTGTGTTTGGTCAAACTGTACAAATGCAACACAATCTCTCTGTCTCCACCACCTCTACTTCCCACCAGCATGCCAAGTGTGTGTGTATGTGTGTGTGTGTGTGTGTGTGTGTGTGTGTATGTGTGTGTGAGCAAGCGAGCGCTTGCATGTGTGTCAAGGTGTCCCCACTAGCGGTATTTATAGTTGAGGGAAAAGTGATATCTCCGGTGTAACCATGGATACTGCCGCCACAGAGCTACAGTATCTCTGAGTGGGAGGCCTGGAGAGTGGCTGTGCCTGGACCTCCGCCTCTTCTATACACACACACACACACACACACACACACACACACACACACACACACACACACAAACCACACCAACACCCACACATGCAGGCAAGACAACTGATCATTCTCAATTCCTGTCCTTTTTTTTTTTTTTTTTTATCCAACTAAACCACCAAAAATACAACTGCAAACTCCCTTTCTCACACATTTCAATACTTGTATTCAAAATGAACCTCCAGGGCTGGCTGGTGACACAGGAGCGAAGATGAAAATCTCAATCTCACCTGCTCTGTCAGCTTTTCTTCCCTTCGTTGCTCACTTGGACCTTCCTCTTTCAGCCTCGCCTGTTCCTGCCACCTTTAAACCCTGAATTCCTGTCACCTCCTCTCCTCCACAGCTTTCTTTCTGACTGTGGCCTCTGATAATAATATGCCTCGCTGCTCCTCTTCTTGTCTCCTCTGCACTCTTGTCCTTCTCTCTCATTCTGACTCAGCTACTTACAGCATTCATCCCCCTTCACACAGGATTTGGGTCAAAAACTGACAATTATTGATTAAATGAATGTTATCTTAAGTATATGCCCATGAATTTTTGTTCTCTGAGCTTTTTACCTGACATAACCAACCAATTTCCTTTGTAAGAATCTGCCTACAACTTGTCTGTCTGTGACAAATCATACTTCAGTGGCAGTGCAATGTAATGTAAAGGATAAGGCAGGCGATTGTCCATATTTGTCCAAAAAAAAACTCCATGAAAAGACCAAAAACAAGTAATATTTGCTACAAACTACAGTGCCCAGCTGTTGTATATTATTTAACCCTTTTATTAAAAATCAAACTATATATTTGTGACCTACTTATTTATACTTCATGTGAGTACAATCATGGCTGAGTGCCACAGAGTAAGGAAGTCATTTTGGTCTTTTTATAGATATTTTTTTTAAGGGAAGAAAAACATAGAATAACATTAACTCCATCCTTTACCCACTGAAACCCTAATTTTCCAATAGTATAACCACCTATAATTAATACATTTTGCCTGGCAATATTCAACATACTTCATCACTGCAGCTCTTCCTGTGTACTTTGTACCACTGCTGGAAAACAAACTTCCCTTCCAGAGGAAATTAAAAACACATAAATAAACAACTTGAGCTTTCATTACGACCAGGTACCCATGAGAGTAGTTTAACTGCTGCAACCTGCACTAGACGAGTGAGATGAAAACTGGGCCAGACGCAGAACCAAAACCAAAATTACTCCTCAGTCACCACAGCTCCACACAAAATTATAGAGAGGACACAGCTGTTCCTTTCCTCTCCCTTTCTACTCTCAGCAGAGTTACAGATCAGCACGGGTTTAGTGATAGGGATGAGATGAGATCAGCCCCTTTAAAGAAATACTCTGAAAACCAGTGATGACATGGACATACAGTACAACATTCCTGAGAGGAAATGAGCACATGAAATGGCTTGTAACGTAAACCTAGTGATTTTCTGCTTCAAACTGAAACCTCAATACTCAGAAAAAGCTTCAAACTGTACTTAAGCTAGAAAGTAGCAGGATAATAAATAGAACTGTTGCTATCACAACTGCCTTGCATTTACAAAACTACAAACCTTCGTCTTCTGCCCCATATGCTCTCATGTTTTGCTTCTTCCTTTCTCTGCTCTCACACTTTAAGACTTAAAGTATAATCTGAACTATTCGCTTCCAGTTTTCCCATGCTCCTGCCTCTCTTTTCCGCTACTCACCTGCGTACAAACTTGGATGTGAACTTGCTGAAAATCCCTGTGGCGCCGTGTGGCCTCCGGGCCTGGCTGTTGCCGTGTGACAGTGATGGGGACGCGGGCCCGCCGGGGTAGGCGGAGCCTTGCTGGTCCCGGGCACCTCGCTGCTGGCCAGCGTGGAACGTGCTGCGGATGCCCACCCCTCTGGAGAAGTTGGTACGGTCTGTCACTGCAGCGCTGCTGATATTGTGGGCAGACGGGGAGGCACCGGGCGCCCGCTGAGGTGGGGCACTGTGGAGGAGAGTGGGAAGAGAGAGAGAGAGAGAGAGAGAGAGAGGAGGAAAATGGAGGGAAGGATGGTGAAGAAAAGGTGATAGAGAGGAGGGTGTAGAAGAGCAGAGAAGTGGATGTGCAGAAGAAAGAGGTGCGAAAACATTGGAGGGATAAGAGGTTGGAAGGTGTGATAGAGGAAGAGGCAGAGAAGAGGAGGTGCAAATGAAGAATTCAGGGTGATGGAGATGGGACAGCAGAAAACAGAAAGCAAGAAATAAAGAGAGCATGAAAGAAGAAGGATGAAATGAAGAAGGGAAGAAAAGGGGCATAAAAAAGGGGGAAAGGAGTGAAGCGGAGGGGTGAGGGAAAAGAAGGCACAGTTAGACAAACACTAATAGAAGAAAATGACTTCCTTCATAAGTGCTACTTACCTCAGTTTAAGGTCATACAAGTATCTATGTCTGTTCAACGTCTGCTCGCCTTAATGTCTCATCTAATCCCTAAAGTCCGCCAACTCAATATTTAGGGCCACATCAGGTCAGTGACAGACACACAGACGCGCAGATACACACACTTAATCCTCTTTGCCCCAACCATAGGGCAAAACATTACAAACCTCCAGCTCTCTCTCACACATACACAGACAAAGACACACAGACACACTTGCACGCTGTCACTATTCACTGAGCTAAAATATTGCAACTGCTTTGTAAGCATGTGTGTGTGCGTCTTCCATGCCAATGTGCGGCACTAGCACACCTGCAGCAGATGGCAATCACAACAAACAGAAATGGCAAATGCTCAAACACAAAGTGCACACAAAGCAAGACACGACAGGAGTGGAATAAATAGAGAAATGAATACCCAAGGATAATTCACTGTGGAGGGCTGCAAAGGGACTGGGGACATGCACAGCAGCACAAAAGTTGCAGATGCATTACATATCTACTCTACAAGCGATCAACATTTGTCATTACAGGATGAAATTCATGCAGAAGTCATTACTAACTTTAAGAAGGCATGCACATGCTTCTGAGTTTGCCGTATTCCTCCAAATATTTTCCCCAAAAACATTCTTCTCTCTCTTTCCCACTCAGATCTCTCTCATTTTAGATTAGTCACTTAATAAAGTTTTTGTTTAAATGTCACTTACATTAGAAACTGCCATCTGCCATCCAATCTAACAGTCTAACCTTACATAATTTGGTTTTTATTTCTGGTAAAGCAAAGAGGAAGCAGGGACAGGATCCGAGGATTCTTTGTTACCACTGCCTCAAGTGGGAAGCTTCTTTCTTTTTACTTTCAAAGGCATATTACATAATGAGGCTTCTTTTAGAGTTCACACCTTGTAAAAGATGGTTTATCAAACAGTTAAATAACTCTTTAAGCATTTGTTTAGGTGTGTAAGAGGACTCTGTAAAAATGTGTCTTGTATTAAAAAAGAAGCAGTCCTGTGTGCAGGAGTGGGACTGGGATAACACATCTGTGGGAGCAGACAGCAGAGGTCAAAAATGTTGTTGTCGGGCGGAGAATGACTGGAGAAAATGGTCCTGTGCAGAACTCACTCAACACTCAACAAAGAAAAACAAAACACAAGAAGAGGCTTTTCAGTCTCCAGTGTAGCTGCGTGATGAACATATGAAGCATTTCCTCTAATTCAGTGTGGCTATGCTCAAGTTGTCCACTCTGGATGACAGGTCCCCACACAAACACACACAAATAGATGTAAGGAGAGAAAGGCTGGATCAGACCGATCAGTGGGGACCAGAGTGACATATTACAGTTCTGAATAGGACTGGTGATTAGGGAAAAACTACCTATTGCAATTTGTTTAAATATATAAAAAGGATTTCCACTGTCCCTTACTGATTTAAGGAAAGGATCAGTGACAGACTGTAAGAATCTGAAGAAGGTATGTGAGAAGGTGATGTGTTAAGAGGTGGGTGAAGGCTGGTGTGTCTTTATGGCACAGCTAGGTCATTTTCACACTCGATCTGCCTGTGGTAGACTCCACCTCTACTTTATACAAATGTGGAGCTGCCTGTGTGCAAGCATCGCTTTATTCATCACAGGCCATGAACACTGGTGCATTAAAAAAGGGTTGTTAAAAGAAATGTAGGGTATTTGGGGACAGCTGGATAAAACAGGGATGAATGGGACGTAAGGACAGAGGCTGTGTTCTGAAAAAGGGTGCGTTATTCCTCACTCAGGGTACAGTCTATGTGTTGAAGCGGTACCTTCTCTCCAGCGTTCCCAACCAGGTTCTGAACAGCCCAAGCTCACTGCTGAACGACGCATGCAACAGAACAAGACTTGAACATAGAGCAGACCAAACCACATACAGCCAGAGGGCCACCTTGACATTTGCTCTGCTGGAATTTTAGCCTGACATTTGTGGATTTTTTTTTTTTTTTTTAACTAGACAACTGTCACAAAAGAGGGTGGGGGTCTCTTTCTGAGCAGGTGGCATATCAGCTCAGCCTCAGAGGGTATTTAAGGTAGCTGAGGAACATTTTCAAAGACCTTTCACCCTGTATTGTGACACGTGGCTTGCAGAGGAAAAAGAGGACTAAAACTCTAAATATCAAAGTAGCCCTTGAAACAGACACTGTCAAACAGGCGAGCTAGCCAACAGAGTAACACACACACGCACAAACCAAGCAAATACGCACACAGGGTTCACAACCAACAAGGCACACACTCTTACTTCACTTCATTCATTCAATCAGACCTGTATAGTTAATGTTTAATAAATTAAAATGGGGTTTTCCCAGGCAACTTCATAACTGAGCTGGGTTTACATAGCAGACTGTATAGAGAGAGCACCTAACAACCTTTGAGAACAAAAAAAACAGAGGCTGCGGGGAACTTTTAAAAAAAGGACTATACTTCCTTAAAACAGAGCTGAAATTCACTTCTACCAGCCAGGGAAAACCCTTCTGTCAACAAACACAGGTCAGAAAATCACACAAAGGACAATTATCTAGACAGGGCATGCAACAGATCATACACGTTTCACAGAAACATGAATCAATCCCAGAGCACTTACACTTCAACAAATATCTTTTTTGTTTTTGTGACCGCCCAAACTAATAGAACATTTATTAGGTTTTTTTTTTAATGGCACTATCACTCACAGTCTATAGGTAGACTATGCAGAAGAGGAAGTTTATTAGCTATGGAGACCTTTGCATGTGGAAATCTAATTCCGGCTGGTCCACAAACTGTCTTCTCTTAATTTGTTTGCTTGTTTGTTTTTCATTTTCCTTCCAGTAAACAAAACAAGTAAAAAAAAAAAAAGAAAAACACACACACACCTCTGGTCTGTCAGAGGTACAGAACAGTGAAAGACCTGTTCTTCTTGTTCTCAAGCTCTAACTGTTCAGTTATGGTGCAATGGGTAAATGTGAGGTTTGAGACGGATTGACTGACAACGAGTTTAACTTGTACAGTTTACAGTTTTTTGAGTTCCACCATCTTCTTCCTGTCTGTCCCTACGTCCCTATGTAACTCGGTACAGCGCTTCTTTCTTTGGGGAACTGATTGAACGGTAACTCACTGCCACTCAGAACTTGCCTTCAGTAGTGTCATGTAATATCCTTGCTGCTAAGCTCAAGCTATTATTTGCTTCCTGGTTTCTGACTTTCTATAAGGGAAAAACTTATCAAGGAATTATCAAGGAATTTCTGTGGCAAAAAAAGATTAAACTGCATGTATTTTTAAAACTGTGCACATGCTACCCACTGAAAAAAAACCCCCAGAAAAACAAGTGTATAATTTTCACAGTTCAGGCCTCTTACCTTCTCTTTGGTTCAACAGTTTTCATTTCTATAAATGCACTGAAATCTCAGAGAACAAATGAGATCTAGAGATTGTATAAATTAGGGAAACTCGTTATCTTTGCTTCTCTGGTCCGTGTGTGTGTGTGTGTGTGTGTGTGTGTGTGTGTGTGTGTGTGTGTGTGTGTGTGGTGGGACCTCTTTGATCGACATCACAGTTTGGGGGGAAAAGTTCACTGTTGTTCGCAAGGATTTGTCACTGTGAGATTAAAAGGTAATCAAAGAATCATCTCCCCCTCAACGAAGTCTGTGTTTTCCCTTTAATGTGGCCGTGGTGGAAGGTTTTAGAGTCAACAAATCACTTTATCCCTTCTTCAGCTCTCCTTTTTCCTCTTTGTCCATTGTGGAAAGGATGATGATCTGTGTCGAGTGAAGTAGTACGTGCTGTGGGGGGCTGAGGGACCACATGTCTGAGTGTGTGTGTGCATGTGTGTGTGAGAGAGTGAGTGAGACTTGCCTGGGCCGTGGTGCGTGCAGGTCAGAGGGGCATGGATGATTGGAGGAGGACAGGGACTTGTGGTGGCGGGGACGCGAGGAGGAGGAGGAGAGGACGGCAGCAGCCGAGGCAGTAGAGGCGCGGGAGCCCGGAGTGTTTAGGCTGGGAGGGAGGGAGGGAAGGAGGGGAGGAGTACCCCGCCCGACACAAACACACACACACACATACATACACACACGGACATATGCAACCACACCAACAAACGTAAGCGACACAGAAACACACACACACACAAAAAACATACATACATAGCACAATGCATACACACATGAGCAAACACAATGGGCGGGGTTTGTGTGTGGGCGGGCGGAGAGGTGAGGTGGAGCATGGTTAGAAGTAGCACTTATCGAACACACCAAGGGTGGGGTGGGGGAGCAGAGAGAGCAGAAACATTAGAAAGAACAGAGGAAGTAGATACTAAATGAGACAGAAAACACGTAGAGAAACAGGACGTGAACAATGAAGAAAAGTTGGTCTTTTTCTTTCTTTTTTTTTTTTTTAACTGTTAACGTTGCTCCATCGCAGTTTCACAAAAAGAAATCACAAACCACAATTCAAGAATGACTGTGTTCTACCTGACACACAAGGCAGAGCACAAAAGACCAACTTTAACACACACTGTTCTGTTGGCAGAGACAGACTGAACACACATTAAAAGACAAATTACGTGGATAAAGTCAGAATGAGGACGCCCCAGTACCCAGTACTATTAACAGTTTATTGTATCGGTGTACAGGGTAAAATTAACCCACACTACATTGTTCTTACAAATCTCCTTTCGGTGTGTAAATATCTTTTATTTTCTTTTTTTGCTGTGCCTGAAAAATGATTCCACGATTCTTGATGTTGGTGGGACAAAATGAGCAAACCAAAGATATCACTTTGGAATAGTGTGTGGGGCATTTTTCACTATTTTACATTTTGTAGACCTCATGTTTAATTGATTGATCAAGAAAATAATCTGCAGATTAATCAATAGTTAAGATGCATATTAGTTGCAGGCCTTAATAAATGTTAGCTGTAGTTTAAATGCGCATTAAAACAATTAATTTGTGCTCTGTAGACAGGCTCTGGCCTCTGAGCTTGTAGTTTTATCGGTTTGACCTGTTTTGCGACTTCTGCCTGCCAAGTGTCTGACTTCTCCTTGTCAGTCCTTCCTATCCTTTTCCATGGCACACGATCTGAAGTGCATCAGGAGCAAAGAATATTTTCCTTGTTTCACTTGAGAAAAACAACACTGGCTATTTCCTGAACCCTCTCTTAATCAGCAAGGTTGCTACGGGCTACAAAGCTGTGCACATTACTGACATCTCTAACTTGACTTTATCCACACACAGAAACAAACACAGTAAGAGACAGGGGAGAGTGGTACCACAGAGAGACAGAGAGATAGCTGAAAGGAGAGCAGAGGAATGAGCAATGAGAGAGAGAGAGAGAGAGAGAGAGAGAGAGAGAGAGAGAGAGAGAGAGAGAGAGAGAGAGAGAGGGACATTTATAGAGGTCAACCAAACAGCTGTTAATTACAAAGAAAACAAACACGAAGCCGAGAGAAAAACACACACACTCTCTGACAGGGATTAGCCCGACTGCTGATGGAAAAATAACTGCATTCACTGGACAACCCAGTGTGTGGCAAGCGTTTGAGCATGTGTGACATGTATGTTTAAGCTTATGTGTGTCAATGAGTTTGCATGTGTAGAGCCTCAATGCGTGTGTGTGCGTGTGTGTGTGTGTGTTTGTAGATATTTCTGTGAATGTGTAAGCCTATTAAGAGGCAAGTACAGGGCCCATATAGCGCCGCTAAGAGTTAATATTCCATCACAAGTCTTCCTAATCTCCTTAGAGAGAGAGGGAGAGAGAAAGAAGAAAGATTAATATAAAGACAAGAAGGAAAAAGGAAGCCGGAAGAAGAAAAGAAACGAGATGCCAAGAAAATGTGAGTGACTTAAGATCCAGAGGGACTCAGATAAAAGACCAAATGAGGAGAAGCAGAAAATGACAGAAAGAGGAAAAAAAGAATTGGGGAGGGGAGAGGGTGTAACAAGTACAAAAGCCCAAACTTCAAAGCATTAATGATGATCAAATAAAGTAACTTTAAAATCAAAGCAGATGACCACTAAGTTAGCAGAGCCTACCATGGCTAACAGACCCACAGTACTAAAAAAAGCAATGCTGCCTCAAATGACCACTTCGTTACCTCGCAGTGCTTCGGAATGGATCAGGATTTTCTCAAAACACATCGGACTTTACAGGCTGAACATGGATTCAATTCAATTATTTTTGTTATGTTTTAGGTGGGACACTGTTCAGGGAACAAGGGGGTCATTTGAGACTGATACATGAACAAGTAATAAAGCGGTAATGACTATGACCACTGCATCATAGTAGGGATTATGGTTTGGCTTAATGTTGACTGCTTTTGAAAAAGCACACAAAGCGTATGGCTGGTTAAAGCATGGGTGATATGTGGGTAGTCGCACGTATGGATGGACATGAGGTGTATTCAACGCCAGAGGCTCGCGTTCCCGGTCGACAAATCGAACGACACAGACGAGTTTAATAAACAGCTAAAGTTAACACGTGAAGACAAAAAGTCCACAATCAAGCAACTCCAGTGTGGACAAAAAAAACCCTTTTTGTCCGAAGTGAAGTTTTTAATGTGGTTGAGGAAGAAAGGAGAGTCTCTGCAATATCATTTCAATAAGTGAATAGAAGAAAAGAAAAGACTTGTGGCTAAATCCAGTGATCTTAAACCTTATGTAATTTTATTTATTTTATTTTATTTATTTATTACTATAGGATTATTACCAGTTTTAGACCTCTGAGAGAAAACCCTTACCTTCCTGTCAATGGTTTGATTTTGGACAAAAACTTCATGTCTAATCACCTGCAATATTGGTGGAGGTCAAAGGGAAGGAGAAAACTTTAATAAACAGATGAGAATAGAAAGACGAGTTAGACTTTGAAGAGAAAATTATGGTCAATATGTGTCGTCTTCTGCACTTGAGAAAGCGGGTGTGCGTGTCCATCGAACCCTGCGCTGCTCTGACTGGCAGGCCTCCATCAGACCATCTTGGGTAATCTGTAATCTACTGGAGGTTTGGCCTAAATACCCAAGAGAGCCTGATTTCCTTGTCCAGGAGGGCTCACCCTACCCTGGGGGAAGGCTGTGGGCCTCCCTGAGCCAGCTGGCAGAGCTCTGGAGAGTACCAGCCAAGGTCTGGGATTCAGTCACTGAGACAGCTGTGGGACTGCTTCATTCACAAACCATAGTGAGTATGTTTGTATTAAGTGTGTGTTAGTGAGGAAGCAGAGCTGCCTCACAGCAACTAGTTGGGTTGCCAGTGACAAGAGAGAAAGAGTATATGTAAGTGTGTGGGTGTCCTCGTCTTTTGAAAACATCTCTTGTGTGTTTATGTGTGTACCTGTCCTTGCCGTTCTGGATGCCCTGGCTCAGCGTGGCTCTCTCAGTCAGAGGGGAGTTCCGACTGCGACCAGTACCGGTGGACAGGATGCTATTCTGGAGGGGGAGAGGAAGGAAATGAGGCGAATGTTAGAAATATAGAGCTGATTAAGATTGAGGACACAGTTAGTTAGACAGCGAGAGGTCAGTGCAGCAGACAGAGGATGGAGAGATGACATTAAAGGTGACCAATTATTCCTGGAACAGCCTCAAGCGAGCTTCCTGATCAGTAAGGATGAGTGACTTTAATTACCTAAAATTAATTAAATCCTCACAAAATGATGCCTTAAGAGTATAAGTTCATTTTTCTGCAGCCTGTCAGAATTATCTGCACAATCACACAATTACAAAACCATTTCATTTTTAGCTCAGGTGTTTTTGAATTGGCATTTAAACATCCATGCACACCTGTATGGGTGTTCTCCACTACCCTGACAGACAAGCTGAGATCAAGTTGAAGTTGGGCAGAGCAGTAGTTCACATACTAATCAAAATGATAACAGTTGGCCCGCCCTAACAGGTGCAACTACATATCCACTACATGCCCACACAGTCCTGGGAAAAGGTGTAATCAGGAACACAAAGTGAAAACACCTGTGTAGGTCAACACAGAGTGAAGGAACCTAACATCCATCCAAGTTTTATACTGTGACACATTTGTTGGTAAGTGACATATGAAGTGCCAGAGACACTGAGGAATAAATTTGACAAAATTAAGATAGGTACAACACACTGTCAGTAACACATTCTCATCCGTTTCACATTCATTTGTTGGCTGACACCGCTGACAGGCATTTGTTGAGTAAGTTATAATACAGCCTTAGAGTCATTGTTGATGATATTAGGAACACCCGTGCCTTCCCTACTATGACAAGTGAATATGTAACACATGAAAAAGACAACAAGTAAGATGAACAAAAACAGGTTTAGTGAACAACTAGCGTACCCTCAGGATGTACACTTCCACTTTCTCCTAGCATGTAAGAAGACCTTAATAGTTACATGGCCTTTCATTTTTAATAAGTTTAATTAGTAACTAACATTCGACTTGACCTTTGGTTCATAGCATGAGATAAAATATGGCTGGTGCTGCAGAATGAAGAGAAACAACTTTCAACTTTCCAAGAACAAGTCAGCTTCTGAGTTTCTCTCAATTCTCTGAATTTGTGTTCTTCTATCCCTCACACGGAGAAAGCTGTTTACTTCACTATAACCACACTGTGTGTTTTGTTTATCTTTGGGCATTTGTGCCTGTATTAGGTCATATTAATGGTGCAGGACCCTCAATGTACAGATTTTCATTTTATTTGATAAAAACGTCAGTGTTGAAAAAGTCATGTAAGCAGCGTGGGTGTTTGGTCTCACGGTGGAGGGCGTGGCGCTCTTCTTGCGGTCAGAGGAGACCAGAGGGCTGGCCGGCACCTTGGTAGTGGAGCTGCCTGATGAACCCTTCCTCCCAGAATCCTCCACTGCAGTCCGGTTGTCTGCTTGACCCCCCCTCTTAGAGTAGGAGGAGCCTAGAAAAAAAAAGAAAAAGAGGGATCAGAAAGGCCGTCACCTGCTGTGCTCGAACCTTTGACCTCTTCTTCCAATCTGCATCATCTTCTGCTCTGCCATTCATTTCACGTTCCTGTCATCACTCTATCAGAGTGGTTTTCTATCATTCAATCTACTCTGCCAGCCTTCAACTTAAATCAATCTTGTATTCCCTCTACTCCACCCTTTCTCCCTTCTACATCACCGACCCACCCCCCTTACGTCAACCTTTTTTTTTTTTCTCCGTTCATTTTTCCCCGCAGCTTCTTCCCTTCCCTACGCCAATCTCACCCTGGTCGGTGGTTCTGCGGTTCTGAGGCTTCTGGTTGGACGAAACACTGCGCTGTACCTTAAAGAGAGAGGCAAGATGGACACACAGGTCAGTGTGGCATTCTTTATGTCACACAGTGTTTACACACACACACTGGGATGTACGCTGAGTGTTATGTTCACAGCCACTCTTCTCTAAATCACTGAACCATTCACACATTAAACCAAAAACACTGCTGGATTCAAGCATCCAGGACGGCAGGTGTTGCTGTGGTACGCATGTATGTGATAACAACCATGTATATTCCTGGGGGGTGTTCAAAATGTGATCACGTCAGTATCACTTCCTGGAGTTGGGGGACCTCATTACATGTTAGCAGAAGATATTACGTGTTCTCATTGTACCTTGTGAGGCGGGGAGGGGGCGTTTATGTTGCTTACATCACATCCTGGCCGAGGCTTGATGCAACCTTCATCCAGCTGAGGGAGATAGAAAAAAAAAAGAAAACAAAAAAACAACACAGCTCTGAGTACGTGTGTTTCAGAAGCACATGCAGAGAGACAGTGGTGTGGGTACAACAAACACAAAGGAGTAAAAATAGTGCTTTCAGACATTGCACTGTTATGAGAATAATGAAGTGTTTTGAGTATAAACACATGCGGTGAAATTCAGGGATGATGGCAACTCATGTGTTCTGAAGGCTTAAGTGAAAAATATATATAATACAACAGTTGATGTGGTTTTGACAGTTTATTGTATTACATCACTATGACTCCATGAAAGATAGCTTCAATAAAATGATAACTGCTATGGTATTATGGTGGTGCTTGTGAATGTGATACTGTGGTGTTATTGAGTAAAACACAGGCTAAAGAGATCCCGGTGCTGTCCATTTAGCACTATCCGTTAAAAGGACAGCACGTAAGTGTGAGTGTGAGAGAGGGAACCTGTACCTCAGAGTTCCTATAGTCCAGTAGCAGGTATGTAGCCATCACATCATTGTACTTCTGGTTCACCAGCGAGTCCTGGATCTCCTCCTGAGAGAATCCCATCTGCAGCATGATATCTGCACACACACACAGCAAAACCCGTTTATAATTAGACTGGTGAGTTCACTGTAAGTCCATAATTCTCCAAAAGATAAATTATCCTTGCATGTGAGAGGAAAAGAAAACCAACATCTGTACTGTACCTGTTTTTTTCTGCGCGTTTCTGTGCCTACCTGTCCTCCTCGGGTCCTTATAATCTGGCTGGGGTTCAATGTAGGGTTTGAGTTCGTCCTCCTCGTAGCCCACATTCATCCACCGGTCCCTCATTATTTGCTGCTGGGAGCAAGCCAGACAGATACAGGGAGACATGAGATGTCAAGGAGGATAAAGGCGCAAATAGAAGAGGAGGAAAAAGGAAAGGGGAGAGGGGAAGAGAAACAAGAGGAACGTACATTATTGCTCTGTAATTTATTTTCCTTCAGAAGGGTTTTTCTCAACTTCATAGCCAGGTGTATTTACTGTCATTATACAGTAAATCTTCCTTTAGAATTGAACCAGAGGTGTGATAATTCAGATTGGGACAAGACATGGCTGACCATGGACATGATTCAAACAGCTTGTGCAGGTAAAAAAAAATGTGGCCAGTCACAACAGGGCTCAGTTAAATCATACTGATCCACAGGTTGCTTAATGTAGACCAGACTGCTTGTTTACTCAGATACACATTCAATCAACACCAGTCAGTGAGATGCACATTCCCGATCTAAACACACAAACTGTAAAGCAGGCGTAAATGAAACAGTCACAGGTCTGAATTCTAACACTAAAGCTCTAGTTTTCTTTACAGTATTTATGCAACACTGCTTTAACATTTGGCAAGTCAAGCAAAAAAAAAACAAAAAAAACAAAACAAAGCAAAAATTACAGAATGCTATCAAATGTCACCTTTAATGCAGCAAAGCAACGCAAGCAGAAAACATGACTGTATGTTGTTTTCCTGCTGTCTAACTAAGTAATATCTTCCATCTAAAACAGTTATCACTCATCCACCTTTAGTGCAACCTAATTCAGGCACTCATAAATCCAGAACTAACATGTATTTACTATGCCTTTAAAAAGAACTTTACACTTGAGCCACAAACTCACATATAGCTGGTGAAACAAGTCCAGGTATACAGTATTGTTCTGTGTTTGCTACTCACACGATTGTGTATGTGAGTTATTTGGGTGTCCTGTCAGTGTCTTGTGCTGTGTGTGTGTGTGTGTGTGTCAATTCATGTGTGTACCTCGAGGCTGCCTCTTTTGGAGGGGTTCAAGATGAGGAACTTCTTGAGCAAGTTCTCACAGTCGGTAGACATGTAGAAGGGAATCCTGTATTTACCGCGCAGCACGCGTTCTCTCAGTTCCTGAGGATGGACAGAGGCATGCAAAAGTCAACAGCAGTCTTCAAATAAATACATGCATACATTCACTTATACACACACACGCTCGCCTGGTTTCACAACTTTAAGTGATGTAAACATGATTAGTTATCTTGATCAATTGTCAGTTGTGTTTGTGCAAATGTTGGATATTTTTTGGAAGTGTTTCAAAAAGAAATCTGTGCTTCATCTGTATGCAGCTACTAAAGTCTCTCCTCTGTCTAGTTCAATCAGATTTGGCTTGAATTAGCCAAGCTTCAACATTCGCTGCGGTTACACCCCCAAATGATTAATAGTTTTGTTAAATAAGGACCACATTCACCTCACCAAAAGCTGATCAGAATTTCAAAAAGCTACGATTCAAGCACAGAGGTAGCAAAGTATGTGGGATATATTAGCAAAAAAAATAAACATCCATATACTTTCTGGTAGCTTTGATTGAGCTGAGATTAGCTTTTTTCAGCTTCCACGCAATCTATAAGATATGATATTAATTTAAGATAATGCAGTTGTTAACAAAAGCAGTGTCAGTCACCAGGCGCAAATAATCTGCTTCACATTACGATGCAAGTCAAGACTTGGAATGAATTTAATAAATGGTATTCAGTGTATTTTGTCATAATTAGCAGAAGAATGCTTGAGTTATGGACAAAAACATTTTGTGAGGTTATAGTGACCTTGACTTCTGACCACCAAATTCTACTAAGTTCATCTTTGAGTCCAAGTGAAAGTTGTGAAGAATTCCCCTCAAGGAGTTCCTGAGATGTTGCATTCATGAGAATGGGATGGACAGACAACCCAAAAACATAACAGCCACCGGTGTGAAGGCATAATAAGGTAAGAGCTACAACCTCAGCTCTGCACAAGGGAGTGAAATCAGAAGACAGTGAAACTATCTGTTAAATAAATAGTAAAATCAGTAATGCAGGTGTTAAACAAAAATCCACACAGCAGGAGTTACTGCAAAGGCATATTCGATAAGTGTTTCACAGGCATGTTAACATCAATATCATCACATTCAATGTCATATCGCCCACCCAAAATGTGTCTTCACTTCCAGAATGAGTCATATGGGTACTGACTGAATACACAGTGTGATAGGTGGTGTGAATAACTACAGTTCACAGAAAGCATTAAATCTCTCTTTTTTTTTTTTAACTGGAAAAAGTTTGAAGTTTCAGTGTATCACACCACCAAGACCCATTTAAAAAAACAACTTGGGTTGGCATTTAATCACTTTACACATTCACTCTTTCTTGAATTCAGTTTCTGCTTTCAGTAGGGCAGAGGGAACAGAAACCAGCATGACCAATACTACAACCACCCACAGAATATAGACATTCGCTTATATAATGCGCATGAACACACACACACAAGTGCGCTTTCTCCTCTTCCTGACCTTGAGGTTCTGTCCATCGAAGGGCAGCGAGCCGCTGACCAGTGTGTAGAGGATGACCCCCAGGCTCCAGACGTCCACCTCAGGCCCGTCGTACTTCTTGCCCTGGAAGAGCTCCGGGGCTGCGTAGGGCGGGGAGCCGCAGAACGTGTCCAGCTTGTTCCCCAGAGTAAACTCATTACTGAAGCCAAAGTCCGCTATCTTGATGTTCATGTCTGCGTCCAGCAGCAGGTTCTCCG
Source organism: Toxotes jaculatrix (assembly GCF_017976425.1). NCBI lineage: Eukaryota > Metazoa > Chordata > Actinopteri > Toxotidae > Toxotes > Toxotes jaculatrix. The sequence goes on from NC_054416.1 coordinate 10,311,056, forward strand.
CCTGCAGACAGACAGAGTGTGGGAGCGAGAGGAAAGAGACGGAAATAAAGACAGAATTATGATGCAGAGAGCAGGAGGATGTGGAGGGAAGCAGGGAGAAAAGGACACATGAGGGAAGGAAAGATTATTAATGTGTTGGGATTTGTCACTTCCTGAATACTACATGAGCCAAGGAATGAAACACAAATACTATGATTTGCTTTGTGTGATACAGTACTGTGATATTTTACTTTACCATACAGAAACCCTTTTTATGCTTGGTTAAAGCTACATCAAGTTTATAGGAGAAAAAGTGGGTTTGACAAATACGCCACCCTGACATCCGGTGTCAGTGTTAGAAAGATCTTCTCTGACATGCAAATGAGTTTGAAGGTAACACGCTGCACCTTGCTCCAGACAGACAGTGTCTGAAATACACCTTTCTCAGGGGAAAGAAAACTGGGTGCTGGGTGAGAGAGGGAGTTTTCAGAGTAACGGCCTGGGGCCTGCAAGCAGCGCACAATGGGAAAAGTGAGCTACCACAGTTTATTCCTCTGTGTGTGTGTGTGTGTGTGTGTGTGTGTGTGTGTGTTTGTATCCCTAAGCCTAAAGTGAGCCAGTGAGCAAGGAGGCGGGGGTTGCCTAGCAACAGGTGCGCTCTCCTTTTCACTTGCTCTGAATACTCTGCAGCTTCTGTGTGTTTGAGTGCACATTAAATACAACACTGACATCATCTCTAGGCTCTAACCTAAGAAATAAATGAACAGTGGTTTCTTATTTTTGTTGGCAGATACAACCATCTGAGGTTCATTAAAATTAAATTTATATTAACATTTTAAGTTGGCCAAACGACAAAATTAAACTCTTTAATATTTTTTTTTTTTTAAGAAAGAGAAGCCCCCACTTCTGTAGATACAACCTAAAGTAGAACATGACTGCAGCCACACTGGTATTTTCATCTTGAGACCCAGAGAGAGTAATTTTAGACTTGCTGTGAAATGCGGGCTCATCAAAATCTGCTCTTGCAGTGTAGGACCCACTAGAGTTAAGCCTGTCCTGGATTTCACATGGCAACCCCCAGATCAAGAGTGATTAGGATAATGTGCAGGATGCTACGCATTACAATAATGAGAACTGTCTGTCCTTCAGAAACCTTTCATTTCCCATGCTGCCCTTTCTGTAAATGACAACCATCATTACCTGTGTTGTAAATGTTTCTTGAACTTGGTCAAAGCAAGAAAAATTGTCCATTAGAAAGCCAAAAATAACCTTGAGTGGGGAAAAACAACTTTGAGATGAGAGGCTCCTGTATGGCTACTGTAACAGTAATCATGATAATGTATTGTTCATGGGTCTGCCTGACACAATAAGAGGATTTACAACTCTTCATAATACCATGAACCAAAATGACCTGGAAGCATTAGATCTGTGAGTGTGTGTTGTGTTTCATTTTTGACACCAGATAATGAGAATGGAGGACTGAAAGAAAAAATAAAAAACAAAGAGAAAGCAGGAGAGTATGATCCAACAGGAGACTAGCAAAGACATAAGGGCGCAAACAGTGTGTGTGTGTCTGTGTGCGCATGTTTAAGACCTAGTACTCAAAGGGGGACATTATATCATCTTTGTGATTAACCTCTGGGTCATCTCTTCATGAGGACAGGATTTCATCTCCAAATATCAAATCATATGAAGAATAATGTGGACAGAAAGAGAGAGAGAGATTGCTTGTGTCTAGACACTCAATGTAATTCATGAATGTGTGTGTTCTCACCTTGAGGTCTCTGTGTACTATACACTTCTGATGGCAATACTGCACCGCTGACACAATCTGGAGAGTGAGAAAGTGAGTGAGAGAGAGAGAGAGAAAGAAAGGAAGAGGGAGATGAAGGGGGAGAAGAGAGAGAGACAGAGGGAGAGAAAGGAGGACAAGACGGACGAGGTTGAACTGGTCAGACAGTGAAGTAAGAGGACACTGAGTTCTTCATTAGGATTTCATCAGTAAGCAACTGTGTGGAAATACTAGGAATGCAAAAGTAAAGCAGTTCAATCATTAAAAGCAAATAAAATATTAAACGGATGTTTTTTGCTTAACACATTCCTTAACACAAATAACATTCACTGGGTAGTAGTTCTTAAAAATAACTAAAATAGGTTAATTTTTTAAAACATAAATTAAACAACAGAAAACACAATTATGATATGCTATTATGATAAACTATTGGTAGAATTAGACACACAAACGTGTTTTTCCACCAGCACACACACCTGTCTGAATTTGGCACGGGCTTCTTTCTCCTTCATCCTGCCGTGGGCCACCAAGTAATCAAAGACCTCTCCTGAGAGATGAGAGAAAGAGGAGGAGAGCAGATTTAGTGTTGGAACCTGATACTTGTCTCCAGAGTTTTGGGTCAATGGGACACTGAACCGAGTATTGTCCTTTAAAAAGTATGGTCACGCTGAGCTCAAAAGGACATTATTTTAAGGTCTTTTTTTCAAATTACAAACATAAATCAAATACAGAAAAACTGGCAGTTTATTATTTATTTATTATTTACCCCTTCATCTGTGTCTATACCGGGGCACTGAGTACAAGAAGGTACAAGAGCGTAAGAGAGGGATAAATACAAGAGTGACAATCAAGATTTTTTTTAAAATTTATAATGCCAGTACTTTTCTAAGCAAAGATTTCAGAGATGGTAAATACACAAAAAATCTAAACCAACAGAGAGAAAAAAACAGGAGATTTCTGATAACAACCCTCAGGCAAAATGACTTACAAGAGACTTTAGAGGCTATATATTGAGGGGAGGTAGCACTTTCTGTTTGTTAGGAACCATCTGATTGTACCATACAGAGTGCTGAGCCTCAGGGGGAATGATTTCACAGTGACACGCACTTACCTCCACTAGCGTACTCCATTACCAGGTACAAAGTCTTCTCTGTCTCTATCACCTCAAAGAGCTTGACTGGAGGTGGAGAGAGGAAGGCAAAGATGGAGGATTGGAGGGGGGAGGGAAAAGTAAAGTGGAGGGAGATGGGGTAAGAGAGAGAGAGAAAAAAAGAGATAGGAAAGGGAAGAGCAAGAAAAGGACAGAAAGAGTGAAAGTATAAAAAAAAAAGAAGGATTATCATTACTTGGCATGAATACATAACCTTGAAATTCCAGTTACGTCCCGTCCACAGCGCGTGACGAAAGAGTGGAAACTCATGTTTCAGTGTGACTCACCTATGTTGGGATGATTCAACATCTTCATGATCCTCACCTCCCGAAAGAGCTGTGAGAAACAAGCCACACAGAGTGCTGCGTCAAATACGCTATCAGATGTGGCGTGGTGTTGAGAGTTACATTTATTTAATTTTTTATCGATTTTGAAACAGGAAAAAACGGTTTCAGTTCAGTATTGTGATGTCCTATTTGTGTTATTGCAAAAACTCCACAATCAATATTTGTAGTGAGCAAAATGACAATGAAGACACAAACATTTACTTCCTGTTTCTGAACATGTGTCAAATTACTAGAGGGAAAGCAAAAATGGTGTTAGCGATAACCAAGGTCTGCCAAAATTTTGGATCTCAGAGTTAAACAAACGATGAAAAGTTTGATTTGCCTTCAGCTGCTTTTAAACTCTGACAAGACGAGTCAAAGTACGGCACGCAAAGTCCTAATTCATTCAAACTCTACCTCAATGCCATCCGGTCTATTCTTGTGGTTAAGGCGAGAGGAGACGCTTTTCACTCATTAAGAATTTATTTCCTCTGAGTCAGCAGATAAGGTCAAACTGTGCTTACTGGATGTTTTTGGGGCTAATTTACCGGAAGTCACGCTGTAGACAGACAGAAACTTGCTAACCTGGAACTATTAAAGCAACAAACGATCCAAAGTGCAGTATTTACTCAATTCAAAGACATGTGGTGTCCCTGAAAGTAATACCATTCACTTTTTCAAACATAACTTCAACAACTTACATTAGGAACAAACAGTATTTTTAACCTGAACTTGAACCTGAATTTATGTTTATCTTAACTTTAGGAAGGCACATACCAGGAATGGTGCTTATGTGTAATTAATGCACAACTACAAATCTGGCTTAAAAGGTAAGACTGCAAACATTCTACATTTTTCTCCCTGTCCATAATAAGTCCAAATCAAACAATACATTTATCCTATAAAAACTCATCAATCAGCCACACAGCTGACATGCTCCCTCATTACCATCCACACACATACTGTGGTTTATTTTTGAGCCAAACCCACATACGCCATCCTGCTGCTGTAAATACTCACTAGAGTGTGAAATGTGTATTAATCCTCAGCAGACGATATTCCCCAAGATGCACATGGATCTGCATCTGCATGCTTTCTGACATGCAATGTAAGGGTGTGCGAGCGTTTGCATTTATCATTGGATTTATGTATTACCCCGTCACTGTTTTTTGCCATGTCTTAACATTTTCTTGTCATGCGCTTTGCGTGAGTTTGCACACAAGTGTGTATTCTGTGTCTTGTGTCTGCGGCTGCATGAGAGTTTGGTGTGTGTGTGTTCAGTGTGCGAAAATCCATGGTTGGAGAGTGTGCGTGTAAGTGGACAGACCCCACCCTGCCACGATCAAAGGAAGTAATTGCAGCTTGTTTCCTGTAATTAAAACTCTCTCTGAAAACTAGACCACTTCAGAAAGAGAAAGAGAGAGATTGGAAAAGAGAGACAGCCGGTGCAAAAGAGAGAGAGAGCTAAAGAGAAAGACACGTGGGGCAGGAAGAGTGACTTGAAACTGACTTCAGAAAAAAAGGGGATGGGAGGACTGAGATTTAAATTTCGTGACCGCGCGTGTGTGTGTGTGTGAGAGAGAGAGAGAGAGAGAGACAGAGAGTTAGAGAGACCCACCTTCTGCAAACTGGAGGAGTTGAGCTGTGTCTTATCAATTATCTTTACAGCCACCTACAAGAAAAACAAGAACGTGTTCAGTTATTATTACACTTTTATTCATTCATTCTACTTGCTGCAGTGGGTTTGACACATCTCGTTCACACAAATCTGCACAGCCACGGGCCTGTGAGCACAGCTCAAACACACACTGCTATCTTTTGGGATGCATCACACACACACACAAACAGAACAATATAATCTTGCAGCATTAAGTAAACGCTGAACAGGCGACAGTTGCATAATAGGGCAGAATACAGAGACTCACAGACACACACAGCTGAAGCATGGTTTATACCCGTGTCATAATGAGGTCTATAGTTGATCATCCAACAGTGGACACCAACACAGGCAAAAGAAAGAGATGAAAACGCAGAAAGGGAAAGAGAGAGAGATAAAAGAGAAGCAGAGGAAAATAAAAATACAGAAACAGAAAGGAGGACATAAAAAGAGAAGGCAAAGAAACAAAGTTATCTCTCAACAAGGACACGGGAAAAGGGAGGCCGACTTCTCTCTCCCTTTTCTGTCTTTCACTGTCAACTAACTCCTTTCTTCCACTCCTCTTTCTGGTTGTGCTTGTCTGTCTGACTCTTTCATGCCCTCTGCCTCTCCCTTGTTTTCTTTGAGTGTGAGTGTGTGTCTGTGTGTGTGTGTGTGCTGGCACAGCGAGTCACATGGAGTGTTATCAGGGTGTCAGGCACAGGGCTGTCACACATTGACAGAGCCCGCCCACCCCTCGCACTCACACACAGGCCAAGAGTTGACTTGACTGGGCCTCAGAGCCCAGCATGGGCTCACTGCAGACACAGCTTCTCCCTTAAAGGGACAGACCACTGCGTTACATCACATCTGGATTTCACAGTAAGCCGGAGACATTTAGGCTTCTCTATTCAAGCTGACAATGGTGATCTAATCTCCCGCAGCAGATGTACCGTCTCCAAAGCCATGCGAGCCTCAGATCAGACCAGACCTACTGTGTATCACAGCGTGAACCCTCCCCTATCCTCAGGAACCAGGAAGGAAGATTAACATTTGGATATCGGCTAAATATTTATAATGTTTTTCTACTTTTTACCATCCTGGCTACTTAAAAACATCTGTGGTTTCCTTTCTCTCAAGCATTTTTGGTGATTAAATAGTCACTTCCTGTCACTAAAACCACACACACTAACAATTTCTCATCGCAGTTTGTCACTTTGTTTTAAGCAGAACAGTCAAAGCTCTTTTTTATTTCTGGACAAAGGCTTAAGGCTTCTATATTTCTTCTTCTAAATAAAGAGTCAATAGTAAAGCATTTTTTCATAATGTGACTGAAGAGGTTAAAAATAAAAGCCTAAAGTTCAGAAAGTCAGAGTGACTCTGTAAGTGGAACCAAAGGGGAAGATTAAAAGCTTTCAGCCCAATCTAGCGTGTGTGTGCATGCACGCCTACCTCTTTTCCGGTGAGGACGTGTCGTGCCAGTTTGACCTTGGCGAAGTTGCCTTTGCCGATGGTTTTCAGCAACCGATAGTTACCAATGTGCGGCTGGTCATCTGATGTGGTTGTGGCGACGGAGTTCCGACATCGCGGCATGCTGGAGCGCCCAGATGATGACTTGGACTCCTGGAAACAGAAAAGAGAGCATATGTAAGTGCAATAGGACAAGACGAGTCAAAGGCAGAAAGTAATAGAGCATGACAGTGAAAATATTTTTCCAGCTGTTCCAACACTTCGTATCCATGGGACATACAATCACAGGATATTCAAAGCAGATACGGTTTTAACAAAGCATTTAATGTTATATCCCTGAGTGGGACATTTCTACACAGCAATTCACAGACATTTATACCTTAGGATAGTGGTGTTTCACTAATTCACCTAAGTGATGAAAGCAACAAAAAACACATTAATAATATGCAGCAAAAGAAAACTAGGTTTTTGGTGATTTTATGGAGAGCACACAGAGACAATTCTTTTAATGAAGCAGAGACAATCTCAATCCAATTCTGGTTTTAACATCAAATAATATGGCAATAAATCTTCAAAGAATTCAGGTCAGCTATGAAAACAGTGAAATAAAACTATATATAAAAATATACTGAATTTATTGCAAATAGCAGAAAAGGCACTTCATTACTAACTCCAGACACATTCTGACAAGCTCGTGCTCGTTTAAAATGCACATATACCTGAGACAATAGAGCATGTTTTTCAGAGACTGTCTTTGTCTACTGCACTCAGGTATGGTATTCTAGATTATAATGGCCCCAGTGCCTTCAGTTTTTAGTATGGATTACAAAGGGAAGTCAGCAGGGAATTGGTCTACAGACATAAAGCTGCACTTCCACACAACTAGTAGGGCATTAAAAGGTTTGCATTATAATCTGGTACCAAGATTAAGATTGAGATTCGGAAGAGACAACCGATACTGATCAGGATAGCTGCTGAAAATGTACAAACAGTTTGATAACACCGGTTCTCTTTTGTCAAAGTAAAGGTGATACAACAGTGAGCTCAGTCTTGATTTCCTACTGTCACTGTTTTACTGTGGTTAATGTTTCACACTGTAGCCTGCCACGGCCCACACACAATATTCATCTCATAAAGAGATATTCACGTTTCAGATGAAGGAAGGTATAAAATAAAACTTACTTCCTTGACCGTATCTGTGTGAGTTTAATTGGAACCTCTAATGAACTATCATCAATGGAGTGGTCCTTTGCATGGCTCTAGCCAAGGCCAGTAAAGTATTAAGCTATTTTTAATAGTCACTTTGCTTCAGTTCATCTTACAGCAGACAGTAGGTCTTTCGAGTTATACACACACCCACGAAAAGAAAACAAAACCTTGCTGTGCTGGCAAGTTTTGCATGGTTGGCAACTGCGATTGGGTTTCAACTCCAGGAAAGGGTCACAGCAATTGTGTGTGTGTGTGTGATCTGAGCAGACAGGTGACAGGGATCAGGGTCAGAGGAGAGGACGACTGGCTCCAGGGTGACGAGACGCAAACACACACACACACACACAGAGGTTGCGGCACAAACAGCAGTGCAAAGATACAAGAATACCGACTCACGCACACAAAGGTGCGGGTACACAGCCACGCACGCGGGCATACGCAGCAGCACAAATCACACACACCTCTCAGAGATTTGACACCAGTGGGAGAGGGACAGTCCAGTGAAATTCACACTAATGGTGCGGAGTGAAGAGGTTCGCACACTCATCTCTTTCTCTTGTTCCGTCTCTCCAACACAGACTAGTCATTTTATTCACCTAATTATCTCTCTCTGGCTCGAACAAATTAGAAGCTCACTCTGTTTCACAAATTACCCACAAACCACATTTTTATCAACATCTTCCTCCCTCTGTTACCATATCTTGGGTCATGGGAAACAAGCATAACCATGATTACTTCATTGTGTTTGTGTGTTTCTTGCTCCAGATGGTATGATCTAATGTCTGCATCCCAGCCGCCCCCCCACCCACAGCCTCATGCTGACAGTGCAGACCTGCATAAAGTGTAATAGGCCAGATTAAGCTTGAACACAAGTGGGGAACTGGGATTAAAAACAAATGACAGTTACATTAAACCCAGAGGACAAGGGAAGCGCCTTATGTGGCCTTGTGTGAGGGGGAAGCAAATGATTTTTATTTTTGGATCATGTGGGAGAGGGGGAGAGGGAGACAGACAATATGTCATATGTGGATACTATTTGAGACAACGAGACCCAATCTGACCATACAAAGCTGATTTTTAGATCACCTGGGCTGTCCTCACAGAGGTCTATGTGATCCAACATCAGTTTGTGATAAGGCATCCTTCCTCTGTCTCTATTAATGCAATTTAAACAGATGTCTATGAGAAGGTAATTAAAGCAACAAAATTCAGACATTCAATTTAATTTAATGTAATCACTTTATCACAAGCATGGGTCAGGGGGCTGCCTAGGGGAGTTGCGGTGAATCGGTGCCTTGCTCAGGGGCACCACAGCCATGGTCGCAGAGGCAGGGGAGGCGCGTCTCCTTCACCACCACCGTATCCGTTTTTTTGTGCTCGGTTGAGGGATCGGACCCACGACCCTCCGATCTCAGGCCGGTCCAAAGTCCAAAGCCGCACTCTTAACTTGCTGCGCCAGGGCTGCCCCCAAATACAAAAGTTATAATTTCCAGTTGGAGCTGCAGGACAACTGACTATTTGAACAACTCAGATATTCGTTCTACAAGGTTACTACAAAGCATGTAAATGCTCTGTCTGATTTCCTGCATACACTGAGTAAGCTGGTTTCTAATGAGGATGCAGACATGCTGACTAACAGGTAAAGCTGTCGATGTAAACACATACAGAAGTCCCGACCACACTCTGGGACAGACGTGGGCATGGACATGTATACGCTTACAATCTATACATGCACAATAGATAAAATGATGGCGAGCTCTTGAATGCACAATGAGGAGCTCCCTTCATTTGTTTTGTTCGGTTGAACAACATGATGACAAAATTCCCTTCATGCAGACCCTTACAGACAACTACCCAAAGGACTATCTGTCTATCACCCAGACAACAAAACCTTCAAACCACACATGTGAATGAATGGACTAAACAAGGATCCTAAACAAATGCATGACGTGTTGGAATAACCGCCAACTGGGAATTTCCACAACAGCATGTCATTTTAAAAACAAAATAAACATGGCAACACAAGACAACAAATGATTTCATCAAAAAAATTAACATATTTATAGCTTTACATAAGTCTGCAATGGAAACTGCGTCTACAGCACAGCTGCAACACAGCAGTACTCTCTCTGTGATGCTGCTGAGCCATTTGCAAAAGACATTCAGGGATCAACAAGTCAATACAACAACAATGCAGATGCTGGTTTCAGTGCTTCAGTGAAGTCACTGATATTAACAGGAACGACAACATTTATGTGCTATCCAAGATGGCAGCATTAAAACACTTTAATTTTACAGTGTGAGTTTTAATTTCATGATTTCTGTAAACCTAAATAAATGCTTCTCAGACATTCCAGCTGTTTCAGAGAAGGTTAAAACAAAACTACACCCATTCATCAAGGCTGTATAACATGTAAAACTGTGGAATAACTGTACGACTGATATGAAGGTCAGTGGAGAGAGACAAACTTTTCATTCTTTGGTTAGCTACTGCTTCAATGGATTATCCACCCAGGAGTTAGCAGTCCTAACTTTTCAATAATGTCAGTAGACTACTTAATTAGTAGTCTACTTACTGATTATTTTGGGAACACTGTACAAAGCCCAGCAAGTTAAAATTCAAGCGTGTCTCCGCGGAGTTCTTTGACTCTTCCACGGTCCTCTACTCTTTAGTCTTCCTTCTCTCCTATCCTCTTTCATGTCTGACTATTTTTGTCTTCTGATTCTTCCTTCATTTTTGGGCAGCTGCAGGCTAAGCAAACCCCCCTCCCTCAACACACACACAGACACACACACACACATACCCACCTCTCCCCTCAGTTATAATTATAGATGTGTTGGAGGACAATAAGTGACATCATTGTTTTGTTTTCACATTACTCTCTGATGCTATGTGTGAGTCATGAATGCTAACTTAGTGTGCACAGTTAAGCAAAGAATTTACTAACTTAGCAGTCCAAAAGAAATCTAAGAGGACACACTGTGGCTGGAGAACTGCAGAAGTGCACCTGAATGCTGAGTTGAATACATAATCATACATGTGTTTGGTTACACATAGCCACATAGGTTTCAGAAGTTAGAAATTAATGTAAATGCAATTTCTGTTTAAAAACACTAAGATTTTAAATTGTTAAGATCACCATTTTTCTTCTATATTTAAAAAAAACTGGATATGACCAAGCTATATCTGATTTCCAGACCCGATTCAACAACAACCATAATTCACAAAGTGCAATAAAGCAAAACGCAATTTTCTCTGGACCTAAATTCACCAGCTACCGTGTGTCAAGCCTGTTGCATGGGCCAGACCTTTTTTCTCCATTGCCTACCGTGTGGAGAGACCATTAGTATAGTGTTTATATCCGGCTCAAATATTCAGACCCCCTCCCAAAACACGCACACACACCAAGTGAAAACCTACTGACAAGATGTTCGCAGCTGAGAGCCATTTACTGCCATACTGCAAACACAAGCATACACACACACAAACACAAAGCAGTAATGTTAATCCGAGGCAGCACTGGTTGTGTTTTGACTCAGGCCTCATTATCACTGACCTTTACTAATCTGAGTTCTGGGAGGAAGCCACTCAGATACAACCAGATGGAATTTTACACAGTACGGTTCACAAAGTAACCCTAAAGGAGTGTCGCACATGAAGTGAGAGCTACACACAGCTATCAAGAGACAGCTGAACCCAAACGCAAGATAGGCAAACACAGGCAAAAACATCATCGACAGCAGAGAGGTAAAGAAGGGGTAATAAAACACTGTTTGGGAAGTAACATGATAAGCCAGGCTTACTCCGCCTGTTTTTACCCTGCTGAACACATTGCCGTACATTACATGGCCTTACTCTGCAGTCACAATTGAAAATCACGTGTCTATCACTGTTTATGTCGCTGGGACTTATTAGAGGTTTTTTAGAGATTTTTTTTTTTAAGTGGGAGGGACAGAGGGAGGAAAACCACCAAAAAATAAGTCTGTGTTATGTAAAATATGTCAAAACATTTCTTTATGTACTTTAAAGCTCTGAAATCTGGAGTATAATTACACAGAGCCATTGTTACTCCAATTATACACAAAAAATATGGCAACTTTTCTGCCAACTCTGGCAACCAACAAAGTGGCAGCCATTATTATAAGTTGCTTTTTTTTAATACCACATCACAACCTGCTGTTAACAATTAAATGTAATCACACTGTTCCCTCTCATTTGAAATAATTAACCACAAATTAGCTACTCCGTCCCTTCCTGTCCAAGGACAACTTCAGTTTCTCACTGTAGTCTCAGAGGAAGGGCTCGACAGAGCAGTGAAAAGGGCAGACACCTACACACTGAACTGTATCTATGTGTTTCGGGCTGAAAAGTGAAGTAGTGGCTGAAGACAGACAATTATGACCTCAGGGGAAAACCATATAAAACTACATTAAATTTTAGAGTTAATAGCTGCAAACCAGTTTATAAGGTTACAGTTACAAGGTCTTAACACTTGCTATGTGTGCAGGTCATCTGTGGGGATGAAGAGGTGGGCCTCAAAACAAGAAAAGAGAAAGACTTATCACAAACACCGTACCAAATAAAGATGGCGATCAATGACAATATACATAATAATTTAAAACAAACTGTTAAGGCACTTATTTCCTTTCAGGAGTCTGGGTAATTTTGACCGAGCTAATTATAGCTCCAAACACTGGTTTGATCAGCCCTCATAGGTAGGTAAAATAGGTCCCTTGCAGATTAACACCTTGTGCTCTAAGGTGCTTTTTCCCCCCCTTTTTTTGACACAGAGTTGTTTTTGAATTTAATCAGATATGTCTTCACATTTTGTGGGGGAGGTAATGGCAGAACTGAAAAAGCTTTGGCTAACTTGATGGACAGGAAACCACTTACACTGACACGTAGTCCTAATTTGCGGCCTGTACATCCAAAGAAAAATAAAATACACAAGAACTGTAAGGTCAGCTAGACCCCATGAGTTCATTACAAGAGCTGTCGTAATGTCAGACACATGTAAGCTTATTATCGTCCTTGTAAGATGCCGGCATATAACTAATTTGACTTGTAACAGGCTGGGGAAAGTGCTGTCTATAATGAACCACCTGCTGTAACCTGCTGGAAAGATGAGTGCAGTTAATGAGAGCATGATTCCTGTTAACTACACTTGTCTAAGTTAATCTTGTTTATTAATTAATACTGTCGAAATGGGCTTAACTTGACTTTAAGGGTAGTAATACTGAAGAAAAAAAAACACTTCTTCAGCTTTATTTTCTGCCTCATCAATCTGCTCTTTACCACTATCCTTGACAGCAGCACTGCTCCACTTGTGCGCTACTTGGTGTTGCTCTATGAATCAAAATTCGATTTCATGGTGGAAATAAAATGGTAAAACCTTTTTTTTGGCAGTAAACATTCCCCATTTAAACATTTGAAGATTCAATCTTCAATATCAATTTAACTCAATCAATAAAATATTTTTCCGCCACTTCGATTTACCAACCAAAGCTATAAGTGCAACAAACAAGCTCAAAACAAACAGGGTCTTTACTGGATACATAACACAATCACATACAAAAGCTGCTGCATTATACAGAAATTTGTGGGTGGGAAGACACACGCGCACACACCTCCCGAGTCTAGGTCGTGATGGCTGTGTTGCCATGGAGATTTGTCGCTTGCTGAATCCTGCCCTCTGTCTCAATGTTGGTTTGTATTTCTTTCATCCTTCCATCCTTTTCTCCTGCTCCCTCCCTCATCCCCCGCCTTCTTTTCCCCTACCATGCTATTCATATGTTTATGTTTCTATTTATACTCCTCTTTAATGCCATGGTGGGTTTCCAGAAAAAAAAAATGTATGTGACATTGGGAGACTGTTGAGTTCTGTCACTGAACAGGAGCATGCAGTGTGCAATATCCCAATATTACCAAACAGTGGATTATCTGTGGATGGTCCCACTTAGCACAGCTGTAGCTTTTAAATTGTCATTACATAAAAATGCAAGTAAGGGTGCAACAACAGCTGCTAACTGAATTTCCAGATCTAAGGGTTTTTTTAAACATCTAACTTACCCATTATAGGCTAAAACAGCACCAGTTTAACTCAAACTATTACATTATAGCTTGTCTACCACCAGTGTCTAAACATAAAGCAACAACTTCTGATGTGTGCTTCCAGGTGTACTGGCTCCAGCATCACTGCAACGCAGGATTAAAAGTCCTGCAGAATATTTCTAATATTTCTAATCATATCTTAGTTAACTTCTTGCTTGCATGCTCCTTTGTTGCCTCTTCTAAAACTCTCCAAGGTAGTGTATAATATAAAGCAAAGCTATATAATATACTGGCTGAGGTCCACCACACACACAAGTAAATTTTTGAGGCCCCTTACTTTAGCAAGGTGGTGTCACGCTGGGTCTCAGTTTGCTGCGAATGTAGTGTTGTGTGTGTTCTCTTGAACTGGATTACCCTAACTCTCTAGGTATGTGTATGTGTATATTTGTGTGTGTGTGTGTGTGAAATCAATTCAGAGCTCCTGTTTGCTCTGTTGCTGTCACAGTTGGGACACATTGCACAGTGCTTTCTTGCGTGCCTTTGTTCTGCTGCTATGCAACTCTGTGTGTGTGAGGAGTGCATGTGAACCACCTAGGGATGGGTTCCATTTTGGATCCGGTTCCAAGTTGGGAAAATACAGGGATTTGTTAAGCTCTGCAGCCAATGAATCTCTTATCGAATCTTTCATTCACGTTTTCTGTTTAGTCTCTTTTACCTCTCTCTCTCTGACACTGCAGAGAAAAATCAGACGATGATACAAATGCACGAGGTTAGGTTAATCAGCGAATCTAAATGACCTACAGGTGTGACTGTGAGCATGAATTGTTTGTTTGACTCTACGTGTCAGCCATGTAAATGACTCGGAACCTGTCCAGCATGTGCTCTGCCTCTCGGCCAATGACGGATAGGACAGGCTCAAGTCCTTAGAGCACAACTAAAATTACCAACTTATTATTAAAGTGACTAGAAGAAGGCAGATTCTTAAATATCACATTACATCTTGTGTTAGACAGAACAGTTGAAAAACTTCTGAACTATAATCTTGTCTTCATTCTCCACCAAACAAACCTCTTAGAAAGATTCAGTAAGTGATTTGAAAGTGAAATTCAGATTTGATCAAATCAAGCCCCATCCCTAAAACCACCTGAGAGAAATTTTCACAGGGTGGCTGATTTGAAAAGCTGGAAAATACATGTATGAATTAGTTGAATACAGATTTTGTATATTGGTGAAGCTGATTCACCACACTTCGAATATACCAGGTGTTTCATTTGGCTGTAGTTGGGGTCATTATCAAATGACTTAACTGATCACAAGATGAGATGCACCTGGATCTGAGTGGCTTAAAACCTCGGCTCAACAATTTCCTGTGGGAACCCTGGGATAGTGGATCTGAGAGTAAATAAATGGTATTATGCATTTGTTGGACTCCACACACACCAACTAGAACTAGAAAAGAAAGACTTGGCAAGTAACAGAACATTTGTTCCATTCAAGAAATACAAACCTCAAATTTTTAACATGGAAAATGCCAATTTAAAACTGTGTTAGAGGAGGAGAGCTATCTCTATCAATGGATAAATTAGAAGTCATATTTTGCGTGATTGCAAAGCCAAATTTGCCTGTGGGGATACATTTAGTTATGCAATTGGGTTCAAGAAACTACACTGTAATATTTTGCACGTACACACAATTAATCAAAGTAGGGAAATTATTTGACTGATCATAGTAGCTTGCTTGTTCCAGCTTTCCACTATGTGATTTGAACCCCAAATAACCCAATTTCTCCTCTCTGAATCAGTGTGACTCAGCAGAGATCAGAACATTTCCACCAATGGACACAGCTAATCCTGCAGGACAGCAGTGGTAGAATGACTGAGAATAAAGCCTCAGAGTCAAGTTGGGCGCCTACATACATTTTCAACTAGTTTTGTTTCAAAGACTGTTAAGTAAGTAAATCAAGTTGTAGTGTATGAATCACTACAACAAACAACCTTGGGAAAGATGTTTTCAATAATAAGCAGCATTACTACAACTTGGGTGCAGCACTTAAATGTTCTTGTTTGCATATCTGTGCTTTTCTTATTTTTTTGTCTTTATTCTACTAGCTATTTTTTCTCTATTAGAACGAAACAAACCACAATCTGAAAAAAGAAAAATCATTTTGGTTTGTAGCTAATCTATTTTTGAATATTTTATCAGTTCTCAAATGTATTTACTTCCCTTTTCCAAGGCATCAAAACATACATATTAAATCACGAGAAGAACTCCCAAGTATTGACACGGGCTGACATCAGATGACTAAACAGGAAGGCCAAATTACATTGAGGCAGAGAGAGAAGAGAGAGAAATCCACACTCCTTCACCTGAATGACGTCAAGTCCTTCAAATCGCAGGTCTACGGTTAGCTGCCACACCTACCACTCAGCTCAACTGGAAAGGCCTGTTCTACCCTGCTCCCTCAGACAATCCAACACACACATACAAAGCACTGAAAGTCACTGCATTGTTGATTAAACACCTAGGCAGCACCTACGTCCCATATTTCTGTGCTCAGTGGACCTCCAGGTAAAAACGGCTGACAGAATAAATCAAACTTTAATTCCAATCCAATTAACAGCTAACTGCAAGTATCTGTGTGTGAGGGAAAAATGAGGGACTGCTGGTGTGTGAGTGCCGACAAGAAAAAATGTGAATGTGATGGAGTGAATGATCTTGTGTGAGTGTGTGTGTGTGTGTGTGAGTGTGTGTGTGTGTGTGTGTGTGTGTGTGTGTGTGTGTGTGTGTGTGTGTGTGTGTGTGTGTGTGTGTGTGTGTGTGTGTGTGTGTTCAAGGCAGGTTCTCTGTTGCTAGGGCCCTGGCTAGCTTTGTCTTTCTGTTCATCTGCCTAGTGACTGGCCTGGTAAGGAGAGAGGGATAATTTATGGTTTCCTGGGCGTAACGGTAACGTGTGTGCGCACGTGCATGTGCTATAGATTGCTTACAAGATGACTCACTCAAAGGGAGAATGGATGAAAGATAGGCAAAAGGTGAACACTGGAAGTTAAAAAAAAAAAAACGTTTCCACCAACATACCTGTATCAATGCACTCACACATTCAGTGATTCTCTCTTATCAGTATTGAATTTCCAGCTCAACAGCTTGCTGGGAGATTCTCTGCCAGGCTTTCACACTCCCAAGGTGTCAGATGAAATACATCAAACTGTGCTCGGCTACACTCATGTTTTCCAAAACTGTGTTTGCTTAGTCTTTTGTGGCTGTGTGGCTTGACGGCATTTTGAGTCTGCAACCATCACCGTTTCAGTTCCCATTGCAAGTTACAAAGGTCAAACTAGAACAGAACAAAAATTCAGGCAAATGACAAAATTTTGACAAACTGACTTTGACTCAATGAATAAGTAAACGGATACTGCATCTAGCACCTCTCCAGGCCTACAGTTAGGGATGGGAATTTTATTGGTGCCGTTATCGATTTTGTTCATTCCTAATCAATTTTCTCTAAAGAAAAAAAAAGTTAACCCACACAAGATTTCAGCATCGCTGCAGCTGTTTTACTGTATGAATACATTGTAGAAACAAAGCAGGAACAGGCATGCACGTGACTCAGGTGTGTATGAAATGAGAGAATATTTGTACAGCATTCTTTTTCATGTAGGTTTTCTTAGTCAATGAAAAAATATGCTAAGCCTGCCTGTGTGGTGCTAGCGTTATAATAACATAGGATATTTACACTCAGTAACAGACACAGTGTTTCCCACAGGCTTAAATCTTACTTGTGGCCGTGGGTGGCGTGGTGTGTGACCGATGTGCATGCAGACTCATGCCGTTTAGAGGAGCAGAATGTAACCTAGGCTATTTTCTGTAGCTACAATTTACATCTCCTAAACCTCTCTCATGCAGGCTATTGGTAGACACTAGCTGTGCAGCTGCACACAGAGAAGCAGACACAAGTGGCCAAAAATAAGGTTCATTTGAAAAGTAAGAAATAAGGCATCCTAATGTAAGATTTACCTAAGTTTTATCTACCTGGGCAGGCCTTAATCTACCTGCCGCCCATGTAGAGGCTACACATGGGAAACTTTGACGACATACTACTCAGTTTGGAAACAGTGACAGTGTAGATGGCTTGACTGGAATTTAAGTCCATATTGCATACTACCGGCATACTACCGGCATACTACCAGCGTTTCCATGATGAAATTACCATTATACATACATAACAACTAGCACCGCCATCATCTTTCTCTCCACCACGACTACCTCTTGTTGATAGTTTCCAGCAGCATAAACGCAAGAGTTTGACATTATTGTTTTGCAATGTGCAGCTGTCAGAAAAACATGTCGGCATCAATAAAAGGAACAGAGACATAAGATTCTGTTGATTTGGACTATCTGGAACCGGTTCTCAACTGGAGCCGCATTCCCATCCCTATCCACAATCAATTCCAAAAAGTCAGAGGTAATTTTCCATTCCTTGGACATAAGGCCTGAGGGACCAAGTATAGTGGGGCCATTTAGGCCACAGCCTTTCATGTCTTTGTATGGGCCATCTTGTGATTTGTGCTTTATTTCCTTGATCCTTGTTTTATTTCCTTTGGGGACGCAGGGTCCTGTATAAATAAACCCTGGCTAAACCCAGTGTAAACATTAAAATAAAGTCCTAAATGTAGTTTACCTAGCTGCACATTTTCCGTATATGACTTCTACAGTGAGGAAATGTCTCGCTAGGACAAATGAATGGTTTAAATCCTTCACACCTCAGTGTGGGGAGGATCCTGCTTGTTCGGTTAGTGAGAAACTACCTAAACAATAAAATGGAGGATGAAGTAACAATTGGAGAGGCAGACCAGTATTTCTAGCTGCATTAGTCTGTTTTTTCACAAGACATGCTTAATGAATAGACAGGGAACATTGTAAAACAGGAAATCAGACAATCAAGTGATCACGTCTGGGGAAGTGCAGAAATACAAAAAACTACAGCAAATATTTTAAACAACGTAAGTAATGCAGAGCCTCATTTTGAACAAATCTGCTGCATAGATTTAACATAAAACAAGTTCTGATGCAAAACATATTCTTGCTCTGTATTTGTTTTACCTGCTTTATCACTGGATCGTGTGCATGTTCCATGTTTTCGGACTGGTGTCACACTCTCATATTCAAATAAGTTCCTCAAACTAACAGTCATTACCAAACCTTGTGCAGCATGGCAACATGTCATATCAAAGCCAGTCAACGACACTGCCATTTCACACCGTCAGAAAGATGTCACAAGTCACTTCTCTTCTCTTGACAGCTCTCTTATGATATGTGCCCAGCAACTGTTCATGATGACAGGTTGGTACTCTGTCTTGGTCAGTAACTTACTCCACAACCCCTGCTCTGCCCCAGACTTTTAGAACCTTTAGAACCATTAACTTACAGCTTAGTTTGCCAGTCATGTGTAAAAAGGTTCTGCAAACTTTGCAAGTCAAGCAAATCACCGTTAGGCTAACACGATGTAAAATAGCAAATAGAACATCTTGGCCACTTCAATCAACCAGCATTTCCACAGTAACAAGCTGAGAATGAGAAAATATCTGCTTTTCCCAAATAGCACATTCACCAATCAGATCAAAATATACACTTTCTCTGACAGAAACAGAAGCACTCACCCCAACACTCAGCCCGCCCTCATGTCCGGTGCCATTTTGTCCTGTATCTTGAGACCCGACACCAAAGGCTTTCTATACATGGCCTTTAAAACAGACTGTGTTTGTGTGGACATATCTATCCATGACCTTTTGCCTACAAACCCAGTTAGGGAATTGCCATGACCCCAAACTTTTTTTTCTTACACCCCTAAATCTGCTCTCGATGCTGTGGGATGAGTAAAAACCCATTGAGACCAACAACAAAACTACAACTACACATGGGGCTATGCTTGTACAGGCACATCGCTGTGTGCGTACACAAACAGGGCCTACCAGGAAGTTCAGTTTGAACGTTATTAATCACCAAGATATTGCACTTTGGTTTATACTCTTATGAGCCTGAGTGTACAACTGTGGCAAGGTATTGCAGCAGGAGTAAATCTCCCTTCCATCTTTATGTGGCTTGTCGTACAATGCTGCATACAACAAAGTAGTTTACCAGATACGTAAGAGTGTGAGTATTTGACTGGCCAAGGCAGTCTGTTGTTGGATAATGTTGCACAAGCGTGCTCTGGCCAAATTAGAGCCAGCTCTAACTTTTTTGATAAATTACTGTTTTTATTTGCCAAGGCCCACTGCAGAGGCCAACACAGTGGTTTCGTTGAGTTCGACGAGGAAGTCAGCTCAAATTGAAGGTTGACACTCATATTTGCACAAGCGTGTTTTATACCAATATGTTCACAAAAGTTTAACTATGACATCAACCTTCAAAACCCCACTGGAAACGGAGAGACCTTGTGTGTGCGTGTATGGGGAAGCTGTAGTCAAAGACTTATATAATCAACAGTATTGTTTCTGACCTCTGTTCCAGGTAAGGGTGTAGCCATGTAAGAACATGCAGGTGTCATTCTGTGTGTGTGGATTTATTTGCCTACACCCACCTACATACCAGTCCAGCAGCTGATTTGCTTTCCTATATACTTTAAGGGACGCATTGATCCATGGTGTGAGACAAACCATCACACACCTGCTGACACATGCAGTGATATCAAGGTATCATCAGACAACTTCTGTCGGCATTTTATTTGTGAAAGAAGCAATGACGGACAAAATCTTTGAAGCTTTGAGTCTCCAACACCATGAGGTTTTCCTATTGGCTGGTGAGAGCAGCTCTGCAGTGTGTTTGGCTTTACAGCTGCCGTTTACACACCTTGGTTAGGATTTCAATGTTCCAGATACAAAACAGTTTGACAGGGGTTATATACCATTTAATTACACTCCCCTTACCTTTTATTATTTGATATTTCTTTAATAACCATTGTCAAACCAATTATATTAACTTATATTTCATAACTGTTTCAGCCAACTTCCTTTTATGTGTGTAAAACAGCTCTATTTATGCTTCTACACTCATTTATGCTACTGAGCAATCTATCACCGCAGCTACATTAATATACTTATGGATACTCAAGCAACACAAATATTGAAATGGGTTAAGCTTCACACATACACACACATCATGTAAAAGCTAACACTGTCAAACTGCATATATACAAAGTTTTCCATTCAATGCTCATAGGAGATTTGTCATGTAAAGAAAACACACATCACATGATGCCTGTCAATAGTTGCCTCAGTAATGCAAGTCATGGTGTGTATAGGAAAAAAGGATGGTTTTCATGTGTGCATATGTGGCTTCCTCATCCTACAGTCAATCTACAGATAAAGCTGTCAACACGATTTAGACAGATACTGTAGTCTTGGGAGCCGGAGCTTTGTTCCAGCATTCTAATAATGATTTACAGTGCAGAGCCAACGGGTTTCTTTGTCTTTTAAACTTTAAAGGATGCTACCAAAGCACTTCAGTACCCAAATGAATGGAAACACAGCATCTTTCTGAATCTCCTGCTCCAAAAAGCCTTTGAAATTTTGACACGCATTGATGAAACAGAATTTATTATTTGTTTAAAAGCCTTCCTGCCTCTGGATAGAGGTCAGTAGTTTCAGGGCAAAGGAGGGTGTGAACCCAGAAATGACAATTCCAACCTAACACCTGAGAGCCACTTTTAACAATACTTCTGAATTGAAGTCTGCATCTGTTCTAGGAGTGCTCTGGACCTCTTTGAGTACAATTTTTTTTATTAATCGCCAAATCCTATGTTGTATTTCTTACAATTTCGCATTTGCTCGACAGGGCAAATGCGAAAGACCATTTTCTATGACCACACAAGCCACCAATGCTTCTTCATAGCAAACATTCACACAGAGCTTCAAGTTTTGTCGTATTTTCAAGCTTGCAATGTCAAGATTGCCCTGCACATAGAAGCTGCAAATCAATTTTATAATTTAAAAACAAATTCACATAAAGTATCAAGTCTCCAAACACCACTAGATTGTTTTTTTTAACAATTAATTATCAATGTTTCCCCAAGGCCTAAGGTACAAACAGAACACATCACACTATTGAGCGATAGTGAGCTAATGAAGCATTAGGCTAATATACGGATGCAGGGCTTCTGTGCAGTCAGCTAAATAAAATTAATGTGGAGCTGGCTGACAGGTTTGTCTCTATGTCAACAAGTCACACTGATGAAAAGTCAGGCAGGAGGACGTGCCCCAGCACACAGACTAAACAGAAACCTAAATTTGTTCTCCTGTTCTGCAAGGAGTGGGAAATCCAGTGCGAGTGCGTAGGCAAGCTGGTGAATCACTGCTGTGTGGCAAAGACAACAGAGACAGAGAAAAAGCAAAGAGACAAGCTGAGACTGTGGAAGGCCAAACAAGGCCTCTCTCCAAAGCAGACAATAAATGCATACTGAAGTAGATTTATGGGTGAATATAGAGTATAACATCACTTGGGAGAATTATCTTAGAGGTACATCTTACCTGCCCGGTCGAATTTTCAATTACTTGCACCATTGGGGTCCTTGTTGACATTTTTGAAAGACTTAGGGTTGCCAAAAAGGGGAGAGGAACTGTGAAACAAGAACGAGTCTTCAGTGTCTATTGTGCATTTAAAACTTGGGTAGCTGATGGTAGAGGGAATTTCCAACAGATGTCCAGTGCTAGCCAGCTAGCAGCACGACAAATAGACCGTGAATCAACAAGTTGAATCCCACATCAGCGGGTAGCCGAGTTAGCCAGCTAGCTAGAAACTAGCTAGCAGCAACCACACGTCCCATGTTTGTCAACAAGCACAAAACAGGAAAATGAAAATGTCTTATTCAGCTTCGGTCTGGGTGTGAAAACATTCAGTTCCCAATTAGCAATTATCAGCGTCGACGGTGGCCAGGAAGCTAACAACCTGATGCTGTGACGTTTTGGCCAGCTAGCTACTTGGGCTAGCTTGAAGAAAAGTTGGACAAGGGTTGTACTGAACAAGACAAGGTTCAATTATATGGCTAACATGCTAACCCTTAAGGTTGCTAACTAACGTATGAGGAAGCCCCGACTGTCGCCGTAAACTACAACAAATGTATATCCAGCGTCGTTTTCATTACGCAGTTTCGTCGTCTATCTTCTTCTTTTTGTGACTGAGACGTTTCCTTTCAGGTCTGGAATCAGGTCCGGTGTCTGCAAACTTTCAGGCCAAAGTTATTCCCGGCGAGGTCTCGACCTTCCCAACTCACACAAAACAATTCAAAATGTTCCCAGCGAGATATCCAGGGTAGGGTATCCGAAAAAATAAAAGCAGCACCATGTAAAATGGTCACATGGCAGGTGTGAAACGCGAATTAATTTGTTGCGCTAGCCAACTGCCTGGCCGATAGCAGCCCATGTAGCTAGCTAATTCACTGTTTCTTCCGAAGCAGAGCTAGCTAGTTAGCTTATCCTCCAGCGGCCGCAGCGGCGGTGACTGCCACAGTGCAACCCACAAAACTCAAAATCCACGGAAATCACCGGCGCTCTTCCTTCTGTTGCGTGATTGGAATAAGGTCGTTCACCACTGCTGCACTGCAGTGTGGCGATATACCAGTTCGTCGTGTCGGTACACCGACTGCTATTATTCCCGTGACCAGCCGACTAAAGGAGGAATCATCAGGTTGTAAAATCCATTATCGGTAAACTGGGGTTTTCTTGTTCGGAGGTGCGTGCCACGGGCGACAGGGGGAGAGAGGCGAGGAGCTGCGCCCGAATGCAGTCTATGCGCACGATCCTGCCCTGATACCGGAACAAGCTCGCGGCAACATGGCTGCTTGCACCACGACTGAAGGAGGAGGATTTGGGTAGGGAGGGGGTTCGTACCGTGTTCGGCTGTACTCGGTTTTCTCCGAGCCTTCACTGGTGACCGCGATTCCTCCAGGTTGCTAAATGGCAGGTGCAGTGTCACCAAGGTTGCTGTATTTACCAAGAGAAACTCCTGCATTTCTATGTCCTGCACAATATCTGCATAAAGGACTCCCTCACAACTGAAACATATTCCCAAGGATTTTTTTGTTTTGTAAAGTGAAACCTAACTTACAGATAAACCCCCCAGGGGCCCCCAAACCCCTGAATTCAAGGGTTTGGCAGCTGCTTTTTTAGTTCTTGCAAGTTTATACCATCAAAGTATACTATCATCTGGGTTGTGCATTTCTACTTAATCCATGTAGAGGGGCCTTGTGTCCAAATCTAGTCCCAAATTTTTGCCCTGGACCCCCCAAACAAGTTAATCCATGTTTATTGTAATAATAATACATAAAATGTGCAGTGAATTTGACAGACTGATTTATTTATTCAGTCCAAAGAGACAGCTAACTTTGTGTTTTTTACATTCATGCATTAAGCCACAGTGTTACACCGCAGTACAAAACACATGGAGAATACATAGGAAACTTCAAACCTTCAGGCCTACAGTTGGCCTAGCTCACTATTTATGACAGTAAAATAATGATAAATCATCAAGTGCAACACAAATAAAGTTCAGTTTATGTCAGTTACTGAACTTAACAATGCAACAGATAAAACGGTGCAAATATTAAATAATACTCAATTACGGAAATTAAGTTTTCACATTTTCACTCAAGAAAAATGAATGTAAGACATATTAACCCATAATACAACTCAACATATACCTTTTTCTGTACTTGTAACTAAGGGGGTCTTTCAGGTTTATAGTTTGGTTTCTGTGCCTACTTTTTTCAGCATCGTCCCAGGGTGATTTCTTCAGGTATTCACTGCTGATCGTAGTTAAAGTGGCTGCTAGTTAGTTGAGTTATCACATCAAAAATATCTCCTTTTGTTAAGTACGCAGACTTAAAAAATTCCCAACAATCCCTATTGTTTTATATAATTTAACTGAAGCCACAGACAATGATAAATAAATATAGTCAAATTATGCTTTGACTTCACAGCTGTAAAAATAAAGTGTCATTTGTAAATATGTAACCATGACATCCATAAGTGTGACTGTGAGATGCTGACAGCTGGCATAGACATTTTCAAGTTACTTAGCAACAGCCGTGGACTGACAAAGATAATATGGCTGCTGCTGGAAGTGGTGATGTCTGAACTCTGTCAGTCAGGAGGCCTGCAGAGACCGGTCACAATACAGAATACTCACCATTCACACAATGTGAGGATGTTGTGGAGAAAATAAAAAAGAAATCAGGAAATGAAGGGGTATGAGCGGCTCGTTAGTAATGGCTGGGAGTGAATCCAACTCGCAGGATTTCCCGACGAAACAAGGGAAAAATCACACCCCTGATGATGGAAGGAGTGCGCTCAAGGGTATATACACTATTACAGGAGACGGCTGTTTTCAGTGGAAAAACAGTGTGTTCATGATCACTACTCATCTAGTTACTGTACCAGAGAGAATCCCTGGCTGCTTCTTCTGACTTATCTATCAGTATACACTTAAACATTGATCCTCTTTTTCTTTTTCAGTGTGTTGGAGCACGTCCAATTTGATGGTGGACCACAGGAGAGTGGAGGTCACCCACAGTGGGAACAACACTTAAAAAAAAATGTTTTAATGTTAACGTAAAAAATTTAGATAAATTCATCATCACTTGAACTCACTGACTCTACATTTTTTATGATTTGCCATGAGCAATTTGAGTCTAGTTTGATGGTGGGGAAAATGTGCTGAAGTGTCGCCATCTGCAGGATGCATGAAGATACTGCAGTCTGTGTACACAGTAAAAAATATATATCCCACAGACTATTACCTGCTGTGAGCCCCATAAATACTTGGACGGAAACACTTTTTTGTTTTGGCCACCGTACTCCTGTTTTGTTGTGGAGAAGGAATGACACTGAGTAGGTGGTTAAGCTGAAGACTGTTAATTGCAACTGATTTGAGGGTATTTTAAGTTTCATTGGATGAACATTAAAAAAACATACCAGCCTTTTTTTTTTTTTTTTTTTTAAATCTCCTGTCTCCTATTTAAGGCTGCCAAATGGATCCGGCCAGATTGAGACTGTAAGAACTGTTATCTTTAATACGTAGCCAATGCTTTTCTCTGCAGAGACTGCAGAGATAAACCTACTTTCACCTTAAAAGTATTTGCAGATATGTTGGGGCAGGAAAAATTGACAAAAAGTAATTTAATATCCCAGTAACGATTTTTATTACAATGCATTTTACTTTACCTTCAATTATGACAAAAGTAATGAGGAATTACTTCACAGCTTATTAAGGGCAGTGAATAGTTAATAATTTGCAGTGAAAGAATCAATTGGAAAAAGCCACGTTTCCACAAGTCTTATAAAGGGAAACAAGGAAACTGATTTGTTTTTGATTGAATATTTCGAGGAAGCCAGACTTCCTTTGCATCACCAGAGGAAATGCCACCAGAGTAGGTGAAAACATTATCAACTGATCTCGCCAGTCTGTTTTCTAGAAAGATAGCAAAATAGTAGAAAATAAACGTGGTCTCTCTTGTTCTTTGACTCACACTGTCCCAAGCTTTTTCCAGGATTTTTTTTCCATCTTTATTTGGGCTTTCCTGACTCCGCTGAGGTGAAGGAGGTGAGGAGGTCACAGTTACTACCTGGCCACAGGACTCAGACTCTGTCAGCATATGACACACACTCCACTTCCATATTAGTTTCTAACTATCAGGCATTAAATTCTATTCTAACTAGAATATAATGTCCCCATACTGTGTTGGTGTTTTTTTGTAATTAAATGGTTTCTATAAACAGAAACATTACATGTGCCGCAGCTGCATAAAATGTTCCCTCCAAGGGTATATATATATTTTACCAGAAAACAAGTGTCCTCAACAGCAGCTACAGCCCTGAGAGCAAGGACGTGCTGAGAACACTTCACTGCTAAAAGTGGGGATTCACTGACGTGTGTGAACCACCTGGTACCAAACACAAGTCTGTCTGTACCATATAATCCTGTCAAAATATTAAAGCTAAAAAAACGGCCACATCCATGACACCCTTATCAGCTGTTCAGTGGAAACAAAGATTATCCCTCTCAAGCTCCACTTCTCTTTTATTAAAATGTCTGCACTTAGCTCTGACTCTTTGAAGATAACATCAGTGGCTCTGCTCGTCTGACATTAGCCCATGTTAGTGTTGAGTTACTGGGCCAACAGGGATGTTATTAAGAGGTCTTTCTCTTTAAAGTATGATACCTCATTTAATTTACATTGGTTTGACACCTTACAGTTTTATGTCAGACTGAAAACTTACTGTCTCTGTAGGGACGGTAATGTCCAGAATAACATCATGCATCAAATTTATCGAATTTATCGAATTTATTAATTCGTTTATTAAGTAAAGACAGGAGCCAAGTGCAAAACTGAACCAAACAGAAACATGAGTAGAGATTTTTCAACTAAATCAAGTTTGAAGATGATAAGTTTGAACATAATAAAATACGGTTTATGTATTTGCAGCTGTCCGGAGCATATTCAGCATATTCCAAATGACCAGTGGTAGTGAAAGACTCAGTTATTTATAAAAAACAAACAAAAAAAAAAGACACATATTTAATTTTTCAAAATTAAAATATAATTTGTACCTGAGGAAGAACTTGAGGCTTTAAACTATGTACATAAAACTGAAAGAAAATCCTAAATGACCTGATCTGAACTGTTTTACGTTTAAAACAAAGATCTTTGTTCCTATTATAAAAAAGAAAAAAAAATCCCAATATTCTTTAAAGTTTGTTTTAATTTCCAAAAATTTATATTTAAATATTTTCTGAGATTGAAATTCAAGAAAATGCCCAAATGTTCCATGCACATTTTTCAGAAATAAAACTGTAAAAACTCTTTGAAAAAGAAACATCAGTGAAAGAAGAAAGAGATCATTCAACAAAAGAAAAAAAGACAAACTATAGGAATATAAATAATAAAAGGGCAATGTGGGGGTGTTGAAATAGCTTCACATCCAGTCAGGGAGTGAGGATTCACCTCTGACTCACCCTCTTTAAATAGCACCGAGCAGTTCCTCCACAGCGACAGTCGTCAGGTCGGAGTAGAAGTTGCCCTCGTTGTCTCCGCCTCCGAACACCAGCAGCGTTCTGCCGACGAAGCCTGGGTCCACGTCCGCGTCTTCGTCCTCCCCTGAGAAACGGTGGAGACTGGCTGTATCCATGGTGATGAGGGAGTGCCCCGCCCTTGGGACGGAGAGCTGAGGGAGCGTCACCTCTGTCCAGCTGTTGGTGTCTGAACCAACGAAACAAACACAAAAAGTCATCATCCATGCATGGGCATACAAGTCATCATGCAAGTCTTGTTTCTGACTTCACCAGTTGTGTGTGTGTGTGTGTGTGTA
Organism: Toxotes jaculatrix; assembly: GCF_017976425.1. Classification (NCBI taxonomy): domain Eukaryota; kingdom Metazoa; phylum Chordata; class Actinopteri; family Toxotidae; genus Toxotes; species Toxotes jaculatrix. The sequence goes on from NC_054416.1 coordinate 10,339,024, forward strand.
TGTAACAGTGAACTGCCTCTCACCTATATCAAAGATGAAGGTGTCACTGAGAGCGTTGTTTCCATTGTAACCTCCATGGATCAGAAACTTTGTGTCTGAAAGCACAGCACTGCCATGCCAGCTGGAACACACACACAAACGTCTTGAAACTAGTGCAGATTTAATACTGGGCTTTTAGTATTAATACCAAAACTACATTCAATACTTTATTTTGAGGAAATTTAAGGCATATCTGAATACATAGTGAGGTTCGATACCAGCCCCAGCTGCAACTAGATGTGCAGTAATTGTGTGTTTAGTTGTGTACCTCCGAGGAGAGGGGGCTTTCCCAGTTGTTTTCACAGCAGAAAATTCCATCAGACCTAAGAAACACAAAAACGGTTTAAATTTGAACTACGCAGGTTTGATATGTATCTGTACACCTGTGTCCAGATACTGTATATTGTGTCTGTATAGAGACATATTGAGAACATGTACATGAAAGCAGAGGCCTTCTTTATAAATTAGCTGGTGTGCATGTGTGTGTCTTACCAAGGTCCAACATGTACATGTCATTGTAGCAGACAGGAGTGTCCCATCCACCAAATACATAGATCTTCCTCTCCTGCATCACACAGGCAGAGTGACTGAAAGAAAAAAAATTTAAGTTAAAGATTTGAATAAACTCATGTGTCAGCCAGACATGCTGAGATAACATTTGGATCAAGCCATCTTACCCTGAGCGGGGGGAGGGTTGGTCGCCTGTCACAATGGGTTGGTACCAGATGGAGAGCTGGGGATCGAAGATGTACAGCGAGTCACTGCAGCCGTCGGGCTCCGGGTTTGGACGAGGAAACACCCCTCCCAGCACGAAGAGTTCACCCCGAAACATACTGCAGCTGTGGTAGGCCAGAGGGGGAACCTTACCTTGAGCCTGAAGGAAGACGAAGATGAATATGAAGAAAGAAAAGATGAAGCAATAAATAAATAAATCAAGATCAACACACACACCTCCACCATGGTCCACTTCCAGCTCTGTGTGTCCAGGATGTGGACGTCGTTGAACCATTTCTTGTTCTTAGAGCCTCCAAACACAAAGATCCGCTTTGAGTCGGGGTCGTAGACGGCTGTGTGGCCGATCCTGGCCTCAGGGGTCGGACCCTCTGCCAGAGTCTCCGCAGCCACCCAGGACATGTCCTCTGTTGGACAGAGAACACTGACTGTGACAAGGAGCCACAGGAGATGACAATCTCCTATAACAAGAGTTCTGCTGAAAAGGATTTAGCAGTTTTGTTGTGTGACTGACCTGTGCAGAGCTTCCACATGGGATCCTTGCAGAACTGCATCCTGGCTCCCTGTCCTCCAATCAGAATTGCTGTCTGAGCATCGATGGGACACAGAGTCTGACCCCAGCGACCTGACGGGCTAACCAGGGGGGCTGCGGGGGGGACACAGGAGATTTGACATTTCAAGTGTTAAATGTCTCTTATTCAGCCTCAGGATAACTATGTGAATGTCAACATCTAATAAAGTTTAAAAATTCACTGGTTCTGCCCACTGAGGCTTTTTATAGATACATGAAGATCACGTTTCACCGAGCGTGCCAGAGGACTTGCCCTTAAAAGCAACTTTATCTCCTCACATGGTAAAACTGACAGCTGCAAAAACTATACATGTAGTTATATAGTGATTTATATGCTTTTATTGCATTCTTACTGAGAGTTAGATGAGAAGATCCATACCAGTGTCTAATTAGTGAGCTTCACAGATCATGTTGCTAACTGTTTCCCCCCGTTTTAGCTGTAGCCTACAAATACCTGGATGGGCCGTGGACTGCGTGTGTGAGTCACACATCAAAGTTTATGTTACACTCCTGCACTGAGCACCTCTCACCACCAGAGAAAGATGAGCAGAAAGCATCTTTCTGTGAACTCGGGTGGGTGATGTGCATCAAAGTACCAGCTGAGGGACTGAGAAGTAAACAAATACGACGAAAAGTAAAAACAAAACAACAACCAAAATGGTATGTAATGTGTATGCACAAACTCACCGGTCTGTGTGGGAGTCTTGGCCTGCCTACTCTTTGTCCTGGCTGCGCTCTGAGGAGGCGTTCTTCCCACAATCCCCTGTGCTTCTCCCGCGCCATCAGCTGTAGAAAGTAGATTTGATAGAAGGAGCCGTACACAAAGAACTGATTTACTCCTCCACACTGAGCCATAGGAGTGTCTTTAGCACTAATTATCATTGGCTTGTATACACACACACACACACACACACGCGCGCGCAGGAATAAAAACTATGTTCACTCTTAACATGTCTAGAAAACACACACAAATGTAATAAGATATATTTTGGGTCTAACTGTATCCATATAATTATTTTACCTCCTCCACTACTGAACAGCTTCTGCCCCCCTTTGGTTTGCCCTCTGGCTTTTCGTACAGGTGTGGTCTTCTCCACGGTACCATTTGGACACACGTTCTCTTCTTCCTCTCTCTTTGTCACCTTACTCTCGTCACGGTCTTCCTCCGCCATTCGTCCTCTCTTCCTCTTGCCGTTGAGCTCTCGGGCTGCAAGGGGAGCCACAGTGTCCTGGGAGAGCACAGTATTAAGCATCTGAGTCCTGCATTTACGTCTTACTAAACCACTTATTCTGGATACTGTTAGTAACGGTGCATCCTGACCACATTACCTTCGGTGTGTATTCCTTCACAGCCAGGATGAGTTCTGGTTCTGACCAATCTGCTTTTGTCTGAGAAGAAAAAAATACATATAAAACACATGGATATTAGTCTGTTCCAAATGTTGCTTTGATGGCAGACAAATTGTGCACTGAATTACAAACATATTCAAACATATCAAACATATTCACCAGGCTGCCTCCCTCCAGACTGATATTCAGTGTGACACTGTCTGTCCACGTCTCCTCTTCCCACTGCTCCCATGACAGACATCTGGAGAAGACCAAATAAAGTATTTGCTGAAAGGTAACCAATTAAAAAAACTCACTACTTACACTGGGCAGCATTTAGAAATAATTTTTATTATTTTTTATTACAAAAATAAGGTCTCAGGGTCTCACTCAGGGGACAGACTTAACCTACCTGTTGTAGGGAGTCAGTTTGCCGATAGTGATGGGTATCCGGTTAGCATCATTGAGCTCCGCGTTGACGCAGATCCTATCCCCCCACGGCCCGCTGCTGAACAGCACCACCTGGTGGACAGTCGGGGGAACTGCAACACACACCCTGCACGACCCACCGGCACTGACATGGGAAAAAATCGAAAGGATTTTACCTTTGCTGTCAAGACAAACTAGGCTACATATGGAAAAGTGCTTCTTGGCATGTGTTTCAGGATAACAGAGAAGCTAAACAACCTATACTTCTCCACAAACACGACTAAGTTAAAGAGGCGCCAATGAGCAGCAACAAGATGGTAGCCGCTTTGTGACATGGGCTGGTGAGGACTGCTTACAAAAACCGCAACGTTATCTAACAAAGCCTGAGGTTCAGATACACGAAGAATGTCAGACATCATGTTTCAAGGTGAGCAGCTAGCTAACGTTAGAGCCATTAACGGTTACCTCAGCAGCTTCTGAGGCGGACCGTTCACTCCGAAAACCGCATAAACGCCGAAATCATCCATCTTTGCGTTTCCCTCCAGCGAAGGCGACTCCTGTCCAAACTGCTTCTGCTTGTCCTACTTTATCCTGAAATATCAAACCAACGCTATTGCCTCTGCCTTGCTCCGTTCAACATCTCCCGCCACCGCTGTGTGTACAGTTTCTAAACTCCGCGCAAGGTCTGCGTAACAGATTGTGCGCGCATGTTTCGCTGTTGAGAGTATCTGCGCAGGTGGAGTTTTTGCTGGCGGCGTCCACTGTCGGCAAACGAGAGCTCCGCCCGTACGGCATATCGTGATATATATAGCGAGTACATAGTAGGGTGCAGCTAAAGCTATAAGCCAATCAGAAGTCTGAATTCTGCAGCCCCTGCGCGCCACAACCAAAGCTGCGTTCAAGAGCATTTGTCACAACTTTTATTAGGTGTTGCAAATTCGTATCTTTCATTGTTCTATAAATGCGCTGCAATTTCTAATAATTTTATGTTTTATTCAATTTTAACTAATCTATATTTAATTATATTTTTAAACATTCTATTTATATGTCCTTTTTTACCTTTCCTGGTGCTTCTTTTATGTCTCATCTTATGTAAAACTCTTTTGCCTTGTTGTTGTGGTATGCCTTTCAAAGAAACTTACCTTACCTGTGAGTTATCAAACTGCAGTATCACTGAAATGGGAACGGTTTCAGATAGTTTCTTGGTTATGCAATCAGTCTGTAAATGTACTAAATTATAAGTATATACTGTGTAACCATGAAACTACCTCAAACCATTCCAATTTCTGTGGTTATTGTTAATGTGTCTAGTCAGCCCACAGCATATATGCAGCTGTGTTATGTCATTTTCATGCAAATCTACTTGACGCCTCTCATGCTAAATGTTTCCAAACACACCCTCAACCCAGTGACAAACCCAGCTGCCCTCAGCAGACCACTCACCCTGCACTCTGAAAGGTTTGTAAGCTTTACTACATATTCATAATTTATATTTAAATTATTAACATACATGAATACGTTACTCTGTCATTTAGAAAAAATTTTACCGTAAACTGTGACGAGTCACATTTCCAAAATTCTTTGGGGAAAACTGTGCAGGTTTCAGATAATCTTGTCATTTGAACGGATTTGATGACAACAGTGGATGTCTTTCTCTTGCTACTTCTTTCCTTCCTTTCCTTCCTTTCCATTCTTTCATTTCTTATCTCCCTCGCCAGCCTTCGTTCTTCCCCTGCAGTATGAATGGATCAGCTAAAAACTCTTCATCCTCAGCTTCATGGTATTTCTGGTCAGACTGCGACCCCTATGATGATAAAGTAGGAGGACCATCTGCAGGCCTCATCATCCTTTTCATCACCTACGCCTTGGAATGCCTCCTTGGCGCCCCGTCAAACCTTTGGCTAATCTCCCATATCCTCAGGACAATGTAAACGTGTATTGGTGAATATAGTGACTTAACATGTACAGTAACTGTGTCCCATAATGCAGCTTCACCTCAATAATATAATTAGCCAATAAAAAAAAAGAGCCCAGAGATTTTTTTTCATCACTTTGATGAGGTATTCTGGTGGTTACAGCTTTGTTTATCATTTCTTAAATTTAAAGGTCAAAGGTCTCTGGCATCCTGCCTGCAGACTTCTTCCCCTTCCACCTGGCCCTCACCCATCTCTCCTTCTACCTGGTCTTGCCTTTGTTCTTAATCAATCACTTCCTGTGGGAGAGTAGCTCTCTGCTGGCCATGACGTCCATCCTCACTTCCACGATGCTCGCTATGAAGCCGCTGCTCCTCTGCCTGGTGTGTGTGGAGCGGTACATGGCTGTGGTACGACCCCTCGACTATCTACGGTAAAGTTCAGAGCACATTCACTGTTGTTATGCACATAAAATGGTAGAAAATAGACCTGAAGCTTAAAAATATGCTTTGGGTTGTGACCACATTTCAATCAGATTTGCATTTTAACTTACAGTTTAGTTTTCTCAGGAAGACTTTGACTTGATTAGAGATTTGAGGTGATTGTCTGTGAATTTGGTTCAGGTTTTAGTGACTCTCTCCTCGTTCCCTGTCTTCCAGGTACAAAGCACGTCAGTACAGATGGGGGTGTTTGGGTGTTTCATGGTGCATTTATATCCTGATAGCTTCATCTACTTTCTTAAAGCGCTCCTCCATCACAGTGTGCATAGTGTTCCTGCCTGTTCTAGTCACTGACACCTTCTGCAGCCTGTCTGTTCTCATAGCCCTGAAAAAAACTCCTCCAGGGGAGAGAGACGTGGCCGAGAGGGACGAGAAGGGGGTAGAGCAAAGAAAGATTAAAAAACACGGGAGACAAGTTGTGAGTTTGGAGAAGGAAAAACAAGAACGAGGCAGCACGAAGGAAGAAAAGGTGAAGCAAGTTGGGAGAAGCAGGCCAAGAGGAAAAGGAGATATGAATTCCATGAAGAGGAAAGCCTTCATCACCATCGCCATCATCCAGGCTGTCCTCACACTCAACTACGTACCCTTCATCATTTGCCTGCCACTGGAAGGACAAGTTCCACCTCGTACCTTGAAGTGTCAGTACACGGCCATGGCTTTGGCTGCTGCAGCCAGCTGCAGTTACCTGCAGCCTCTGCTCTACCTCTACAGACTGGGCAAGCTGCCGTTTATGAAGTCACCAAACACTTAAGATACTGACTGCAGCATGAATACTTTAAACTAATTTCTTTGATGTTTTGTTGAATGGTTGATGACAGAAGGAGTGAAACACTGATGGGAAAATCACTGCTAATATTTATTACAATTTATCTTCTTTACTGAAGAGAAAGAAATTTGAATGATTGCAGATTTGTCACATAATTGCATAACTAAAGTAAAATATCAAGCAAAGTGTGTCCTGTCTCATCAGTGGGTGAAAAATTATATAATTTATGTACTTCCGGTTTGCCTTGACTGCAGTTTTGTGGTATTAACATTATTGAGAAGGCAAAACAGAGAAACTCAGTGGTACCAATCTGAATCCAGCCTCTTTCTCTTGATGTGAATACAACAATGAACTATAACAGCTTTTGAAAATAAGACCAAATCAAAATAAATGTACAGTTGAAAAAAAAAATTAGCTCATCTTCTAGAATTACACAGTACGGCTGGATTGTTGTACTTTTGAGCGATGCAAATTTTCAGAATGCACTCTGCTTTATCTCTGCTTTGCTTTCTAGCACATTATGCAAAGACACAAACTTCATACTCAATTTGCCATGTTAATGAACAGTGACACTGTCAGTGACACATACTATGAACTCATTGAATGTAACATAACCTATAGTGTTGTTTAAAAAAAAAGCATCTTCCAAGCTACTGTGAATTAAACATACTGACATCTTTAATACTGATGAAATGACAATAGCTTTCAAAACATATCTAATTCAGGAACATATTCAGGAACATTTAAGAAACAATCAGTCAGAAAACCAGCAAAAGATTATGTTCAAGTCACACCCTAAAATTACAATAACCAAAATGCAACACAATGATATAGCTATCTGACAATTTACTGCATAATTCAAACCTTCATTCAAGTGTATGGAACCCTGAAATGCACTCATGTGTTGCATGAGTAGACATGAGACAAATATTAGTATACATAAGTTGTGGAAAATGAATAATTGAAACAATAAATAAATGAGAAGTGACATCATGTAAAAAAGTTGTGGTTTAATTGGGAAAAATTATTATGAAAATTATGAAAACATTATTTTGAAATAAATATTTCTCCAAAATTAGCTCCAATAAAACACAATTAAAGAAGGAAGAAATTACATTTAATAATAATAAATTAAATTCAAATAATTTCAGAATGTACGGTTCATTTAAGTTTACTTGATGCTGAGCTATCTGGGGCTCCATGTTGATCATTTAAAAACAGCATTTGGTTGGACAAGAGAAAGTTCTTTAACGTCGAGGCTGTGTTTTGTAAATCGTTGACTAAATCTTGCAGCGTGTTCTTGAACGTGCCCCCGTCGTCCCGTCGCTTTCGAAAAGCATTGTGGGAACGGGTGCCGGTGGAAAGCTTCTCGAAGGAACTGCTAAGATGATGGTGAGTGAGTTAGCATTCATGCGCTAAACTCAAACTTACAATCCGGGTCCATCCTGCTCTTTGTCTGCCAGCATTTGCATCTGGACTCATCTCACTTTAGTTGACTGTCTGTTCGCAGCCTATGGAAACAGTTATTTTGTGAAAATTGTATTTTAGAAAGATTTAATTGTTAGCCAGACTGTGTTAGCATCGTAGGAGTACTCTGTATCAATGGGCGTATACGATGCTAATGGTGATGCTAGTTAACATGTTAGCAATTACTGTCTGTAAAAGAAATAGTTTTCACATGGTTACTGTTTGAACTGCTGTTACTGACAACATTTGGATGCATTTTCATGTCATAAGGTTAGATAGTGTTATTGCATTTTGTTTGTAAGTCAGTTAGCAAGAATTTGCTATGACTCTTTGTATGAATGTGTTGTGAATGAGGTGATTTTTTTATTTACTGCTGCAGAGCTGTCCTGAATTGTCCTTTAACTTTAATTTGTTGCAATGTTTTTTGTTTAGTTTTTTACCGGTGTGTATTTTGTCTTGAGATGGGGCATCTGATGGGTGATTCTGGCATGGTGGAGAGTTACAGACAAAGGCCTCAACAACATGAAAGTTAATAAAGTGATTAGCTGTCATTTGAAGAGGTTTGACAGATGTCAGAAATTAGTGAGAGAGAGCTGTGACATGTATTCTGCTACACTGAGCAGTACTGTTAGCAGACTGTAAACAGGCAGTCAGTGTTTGACAGTAACAAAAGCATCACACCCTACAGCTACAAACCTTCCTACCTGCCAACGTCAGCATGTGTGTCTTTTGCTATTTCTGGCCAAACTGTGCATGTGACTGACACCATTACTCTATAAGTCTGTTTTCAGACATTATAAAACAAATAGTAGTGTTAAAGGTTATAATAACAGTGTAACCTGTTCCACTGTTATAATTTACATTGCTTTTTAATAATGGTTTGTTTAGTATCAACGTTGGACAGTTGAATTTTACATGCTGGTCTTAGATGGATTATTCTGTTCATTTATACATTTTTCCCCTCCAGCCCACACCGATTATCCTGCTGAAGGAGGGGACAGACTCGTCTCAGGGCATTCCCCAGCTCATCAGTAACATCAATGCCTGCCAGGTCAGAAAACTAGCCTCTCTCTCATTGCTTGTTTTTATATCAATTTCCTGTTTATGGCACGTGGTTGATTCTCTGTTAGGAAAGCTGTCTACATGTTTTTTCTTTTCCCCAGGTGATTGCTGAGGCTGTCAGGACCACCCTGGGGCCCAGAGGGATGGACAAACTGATGGTGGACGGTAGAGGTGGGCAAAGAGGCTTGAACAAAAAATGGATTACAGGGTTCATCGGCCTGCAAGTACCTTATCCCAAAATGTGTGAATATTGTGTTTTCCAGGTAAGGCCACAATCTCTAACGATGGAGCCACCATCCTGAAACTCCTGGATGTGGTTCACCCTGCAGCCAAGACCCTGGTGGACATTGCTCGCTCCCAGGATGCTGAGGTAAGAAGTGTGTGTGTGTGAGAATCAAGGAAGTGGACATTTATAATCTGTCGAACTAGAAAATTCCAGCATCAAATGTTAAACTGACGGCATCTTTATTTTTCTCTGTAACATCTTCAGGTCGGGGACGGCACCACCTCGGTCACTCTCCTGGCTGCTGAGTTCCTGAAGCAGTTGAAGCCGTATGTGGAGGAGGGTCTCCACCCTCAGACCATCATCAGAGCATTCCGCACCGCCACCAACCTCGCCGTTAACAAGATCAAAGAGATCGCCATCCCTGTGAAGAAAGACGATAAGCAGTGAGTCCTCAGTTTCACTGTAGCACTTTATTCACATGGGATCCTTGTAGTATATAAAATTTGATTTTCATTGTAAGAAATACTTTTATCTTTAAGTTGCATTTAAATTGAGCTTTTAAAACTGGTCTAGTTGCTCACTCTCAAATGTAATTTTTCCCCTCAGAGAGCAGAGGCAGTTGTTGGAGAAGTGTGCAGCCACAGCCCTGAACTCCAAGCTGATTGCCGGTCAGAAGGACTTCTTCTCTAAGATGGTGGTGGATGCCGTCATGTCTCTGGACGAGCTGCTGTCTCTGAAGATGATTGGCATCAAGAAGGTCCAGGGAGGAGCCCTTGAGGTTGGTGTCTTGTGTTCAGCACTTAAAGATATGATTCTTAATGAGAAAGTTTAAAAATAAGGTTAAAAATGTTTTAAACGTTGCACAGTCTCTGTTTCCCTCTCCCTGGTTGCTCTCCTTTTATTTTGTTGTTCCAAATAAGTCCTCCTCAAATTTTCTGTGCTCCATCTTTTCAGGATTCTCAGCTGATCGCTGGGGTTGCGTTCAAGAAGACCTTCTCCTACGCTGGATTTGAGATGCAGCCTAAGCGCTACGAGAATCCAAAGATTGCTTTGCTCAATGTGGAGCTGGAGCTGAAGGCTGAGAAGGACAACGCCGAGGTCCGCGTGAAATCTGTGGAGGTATGAAGACCGTAGCACAGCATCAGGATGTCTGCTGCTCTGTGACTTCTGTGTCATTATATGTTTGATCCAATCCTGTTTTGTCTTTATTTCTGCAGGACTACCAGGCCATCGTGGACGCAGAGTGGAACATACTGTACGACAAACTGGAGAAGATCTACCAGTCAGGAGCCAAGGTGGTTTTGTCAAAGTTGCCAATTGGTGATGTGGCCACCCAGTACTTCGCTGACAGAGACCTGTTTTGTGCTGGCAGAGTGCAGGAGGAAGACCTGAAGAGGACGATGATGGTAGGAAAATGAATATAGATGTAATTTTGATGTCTGTGTTAAAATTAGTTGGATAAATTCTTGATCAACTGTGTGTAATGTGGCCTCTAGGCCTGCGGTGGCTCCATTCAGACCTCCGTAGGAGCTCTGACAGATGACATCCTGGGACAGTGTGAACTCTTTGAGGAGGTCCAGGTCGGAGGAGAGAGGTAAGAGGGGGCGAGTTTTAATTTTACACCTAAAAATAAACCACAAATCACAACTCTCCCGCAGCTCACACCCATCGTGTCGGTGTCTGCAGGTATAACTTCTTTAAAGGCTGCCCGAAGGCCAAGACGTGCACCATCATCCTGAGGGGCGGAGCAGAGCAGTTCACAGAGGAGACGGAGCGATCGCTGCACGACGCCATCATGATCGTCCGCAGAGCCATCAAGGTCAGTTCACATGTGGAGTGTATGTGAGTAGTGAGCGGAAACAGGCTTATTGAGTGAAGCTATAATAAGAACACAGTGTTATATATTAAGTAATACAACTGTGTTACTACTCATGTCATCTATAGGACTTGTTGTGTTGTCTGTCATGTGAATGCACTTTTGTGACAGCAAAAATTTGACTGTAATTAAACCCTGTTTCCAGAATGACTCCGTTGTAGCGGGTGGAGGAGCCATAGAGATGGAGCTGTCGAAGTACCTGCGGGATTACTCCAGGACCATCCCTGGAAAACAGCAGCTGTTGATCGGAGCATACGCCAAAGCCCTGGAGGTCATCCCCAGACAGCTGTGCGACAACGCCGGCTTTGACGCCACCAACATCCTAAACAAACTGCGTGCCAAACACGCACAGGTAGAGCGTGAAATCACACATTTACCTCATCCTGCACAGCTTTTGGAGTAAAGCACTTGGCATGAGGGCGCTTTTATGGCCTTAAACTTTAGAATCTCTCTTATCTCACTGCAGGGCGGTATGTGGTACGGCGTGGACATCAACAATGAGGACATTGCAGACAACTTCAACGCCTGTGTCTGGGAGCCGTCCATCGTGCGGATCAACGCTCTGACTGCAGCGTCAGAGGCAGCGTGCCTCATCCTGTCCGTCGACGAGACGATCAAGAACCCCCGCAGCTCTGTGGATGGACCTCCAGGTGGCGCCGGTAGGGGCAGAGGCCGTGGGAGACCCCATGCTCACTAAGAGGAACCAGGAACACCACCCCATTTTATACTGAAACTAAAATCTAAATGCAGATGGAAGATTGTCTCTTCGGTACTGGTCAGGTTACATTTAAACAAAGACGCAGGTAAAGTTTGTGTTGAATGTATCTCGACGGGTTTGATGTGAATTTGGATTTGAATTCCAGATAAAATGAGGTGTTGTAACCAGTCATAGGCACAGTGTAAATGGCAGGTGTAGTGAAACAAACAAAGGGGGGAAGAGAGGAGTTCATCTAGCAATTTCAAGACAGATTCTTAGGACTTTGTCAAAGATGGCTGGTCTTTGTTGTGTTGTCTTTTTTTCTTACTGAAGCTTTGACTTTCTGACGTCTGTTTAACATTTCACGCACTGCATTGTCCCCACCCCCCCGTGGCCATTTTACTGACAAATCATTTTTGAAATAGAAGAAGAACTGGATCAGTCCCCCTTGGTTTGGAAACACACTCCTGTCTCCTTAGGGTCAGGTCTTCGTCTGTGACCCGAAGGAGCCGTTCGGTAATTTCTAGTCTGTTTTTTTTTCTGATACAGGACAAACTGTAGCATGGAAAGCAAAAGCACTGATAGGATGTTGAGCAGTTCTGAAACCATTTGTCGGTTACGCTGTGTGAAACTATTTATTGGACCATTCTTATCAATAAATTCACAGCTGAAATCACATTGTGCTCACTGTTCTGCCTCACACTTTATCAATGCATAGCCAAGTGATTGATCATTGTTCCAGGAAAAAAAAATGGTACAGGCACGAGTGTATTTATTTGTATGTATTTGATTTAAAATGTGCGGCTGTGTATCGTAAATTTAACCTTCTGCAACCTGCACAGTCTGGAAGACAGTTAACTAAAGATCAGGTCACAATGAACAAGATTCAAGGCTTTGAACGTGATAGAGTGGTTCATAAAGTTTTTCTTATTTCATACATAGACATGGATACAGTTTATTACAGCATACACAGTATAAAAAGGTGAGTCGCTGGCTGAGATGTGACATGGTGATGTCTTAAAGTGGAAAAACCAAACACCTTCACCCATTTAGCTTTTTTCTCTACAGGAAGTCACTTTAAAGCTGCCCTAATCAATAACTACATTATTCATCGAATGACTAAGTGTACTGAGAATGTAATGAAGAAATGCCTCACCCATGCAGGGTAACACACATGCTGAAACTCCTTTAAGACATGGGTGAAATCAGACGTAAGTGACACATTCAAATTCTGTAATACGTTTTGATTTATCCTGGGAATTTCTATATTCCAAGATCTTGTTTTAGCTAGTAAATCAGTCCTGTCACCACTAGGTGGTGCACAATCATAACCACATTGGAGAAACAAAGCTGCAGTCCAGGTCGTAGCATCCATATCACGTATATGAAGGTTGAAAAAGGATTTAAATGAGGTATCATGAATTATATGACAAGAAAAGGCAACAGTCTTAATATTTAGCACGGGACATACGCGAGTGAGTCTCACTCTAGGTAGTTTACTGTGTTAGGTAGAGTCTCTCCAGGGAACTGTCTCATTAATACTCCTCAGACAGGTTGAATAATTCTGTGGTACCTGTTTGGCTCACTGCACTGGACATTTGTATTCAGCATTCGGCTTGCATTTGGACTCACAGAAATGTTCATCAGAATATTTTCTGACCAGGAAATGCCATAAATGGTGTGACATGACAGACTCTCCACTGGAGCCAGAGGGCAGACAAACTCATTTCTTCTGTTTCCTGCAGAGAGGGCACCCCACCGTTCATTTAAAACGAATTTCTTTTTAGCATGTGCTCCTCTCATGATCTTTTTTCTGCTCTAAGGATTAAATGTAAAGCCTAAACTACGAGCTGTCTTCTTCTTCTTTGAATGTAAGGCTCCAGTCCTTTCCAAAAAATATTTAGGGCCCTCTCCCAAAGTACCGCTTTTTCTAAAATTATCATGCTTGGAATCAGTTATTTCTGTTTTCAATTCCTTGTCTCCACTTCCTGCTCCTCCTCAGTTAGACAGGAAGTCTATGGATGCCCGGACGGAGCGGTTAGACATGACGTCAACGGCTGTGACTTTGATCTCTGTGTCTCCAAACTGCATGGTCGCTCTGATCTCCCTCCTCTCTGGGCCTCCACCTCCTCCGGCTCCTCCCACTGCTCCCGGTAGCGGTATGGATTCCGGTAGATCTAAAGTTATCATCCCACATTTCCGTACGCCGGGGTCAGAGATGTACGTGACGTCGTCTGTCGCACTGCAGTAGATGTTGATGATGATTTTCCGTTGGCCCAGACGAGCAGGCGTGTAGCTGCGCCTCACCACCTCGCCCAGAGCCACCGACTGGTCGACTGAGACAAACCGGTCGAGGATGTCGGTGCACCACTCGCGGCCATCTTTGATGAGGAGTTTATCTCGAGGGTGGCGCCCCTCCACAAACCGGTTCAACACGCCAACGCCATAGGTCAAGGGGCATCGACGCACTCTGACCTGAGAAAGAGAGACGTCATTAGATCATGTATGAGAGAGCTACTCCTGTACTAACAGGTGGTCCAGATCCCCTCACTCACCACAGTGGGATCCAGCCCAAAGAGAACTGCACCCTTCAGTATGGTCAGACCCACGTCATGGGGGATAATGATGCGGCACGTGCGCCCCAGTGCCTTCTGGACTGCTTTCTGCAGCATGGGCGACTCTGCAAAACCTCCAACCAGGAAGAGGAAACGTATGCCGCGCACCTCCGGCTTCGCCATCAGCTCCTCTGTCAGAGGGAAGGAGGAAGACCTTTAAAATAAGTTCACTTTGATTGTGTGTGTTTTTGTGTTCGGACTGGATCTTATCCGTGTGCGTTTCTCACCAATGTGTTTGACGATATTGACAATGGTGGGCTGGAACAGCTCGTTCATGGCTTCCTGTGTCAGTCGCAGCATCCCCTGAGACGACCACTTCACTATGTTCATACTGACACACACACACAAAGAAGAGAGAGTTTGAATCTGTGACAGATGCACTAAATCACATCATCTTCTCAGGCACATCCACAAACACACCACACTCACTTGCTCCTCCTCAGGGCGGCCTCCACACTCTGCCCTCTGTGTCTTTTGTAGTAATCAATGAAAGAGAACGGCAGGGAGATATTGAGGGCGTTGGCCCTGCCCGGCGTCGCCGTCCGCTTCCTCGCCTCGAACGCAATGGTGAGGTCCACCCAAGCAGCTGGACGCTTGGCTTTGAAGCTTTGGATGAAGTCCTCGCCAAAGATCTGGCACAGCATGGCTTCGAAGGCCAGATCTACGCCGACAGCCCCGTATGGACCGCCTGGGAGAGAAAGCAGGGCTTTGGAGACTGCAGGAAATTTTATTGTGCCTTAGAAGATTGATAAGAAACTGTACCCGAAGCCTTGTAGAGCTCTTTCAGAGTTCCCTGTGGCTGCTCGATCTGATGGACAGTCAGGTCAACTGTTCCTCCGCCGCAGTCTGCAACAATATACCTGTCACCTGCACACAGAAAATTTTGATTCATAAAATTGTTCAAGATAAAACTCAAAAGTTTGCATCCACTGTGGATGATTATCTCTCTTCATATCTGTGGGCCCTTCTGTTTGTGTTTGTGTGTGATATGATCAGCAGTAATGGCTGGTTTCACCCTGGTTCAGCTGACCACGCCCTAAACACCAGAGTGTAAAAGACGGTTTAAGAGTTAGCGAGGAAAAAGAAAGAATGCAGGGAATAAATGACCAAAAATGAAAAATACAGGGGAGAATAAAATGGAAGAGAAGGAGGACAAAACAGGGTTTCTATTTCTTTATTTATTTACAGGGCAGAGGCAAAGAGTCCCATGGGCTGGGTCCTTCCTGTGTGTGTGTGTGTGTGTGTGTGTGTGTGTGTGTGGACAGGAAAGAGAGCAGAAATGGTCAGCAGGGACACATGGCTCCTCAGATTTCTGTCACGCTTCAACAGAAAGAAAAGGCTGTGTGTAAAACCAGCAAAGTGAATGGATGAGTCTGATTCTCCGCGGTTAAAGTTTTATCATCTGTGGGAGCAAATTCTGTGGTCGTGAATAACTCCTGGGTTTTCGTGGTGGAGAAAGCGGCCTTACCAGTCTGCAGCTCTGACCACAGCTCTCCGGTTCCACTCTCCACCAGGAAGGTCCTGCTGTGTCTGGATCGCCTCAACTGCTCCCTCGCTGCAATACACACACACACACACACACACAAAGCTAAATACACACAGGTGCACAAAGTCAGCTTTGGATAAAATCCATGTTGCACACACTCACTCACATAAAACTTTGTTTGTGTTATTAAATTAGTTCAAGATCAGTTCAAGAAGATCGATACTCTCTGGGTGTGGAGCTGGAGCTGGGAGGAGGTTAATGTAGCTTAGCATAAAGACTGGAAGCAGAGGGAAACAGCTAGCCTGACTCCCTTCAAAGTTAAAAAAAAATTATGCATGCCAACACATCTAAAGCTCACTGATCAACATGAGTTATGTATTGCAACTGTTTCTTGATGAGCAACAGCTGGCTGCAATGATTGGAGTCTTGCAGTTACAGTGAGGTTACCAGGCAGCCGATGCTGTGCAAATGGATAATGGATGATAATGGATTACATTCATCAGCTGGCCAAAAACATGACTCCAGCTGAATGCTGATGTTGCTTTGTGACTGTGTGATGCTTTAATAGGCAAGTATTTGCTAACAAGTTCATTATATCAGTTTAAAAGGTGCTAGTATGTCAGTATTGTGTCTACAGTTTGTTTGTGGTGCCACCAAGTGGCCAAAAAAACACGAGACTGATACCTTTGTAAAAAAAAAAGACATACTGAAACATTTCAAATCCAGTGAGCCTGAAGTGAAATTACGTGTCTGTCTTTTTGTGGACAGCTCCAGGAGCATAGTGAGGATTTCTGGGCCCCAGGGGCACAGGTAGGAGTCCCTAGGCCCCTGAAATATTACCACGGGCCCCACCTTTCTAAACAAAATACTGTTATGGATCCTCTCCAGCTGTGGGTCCTCAGAGACATCACCACTTTTCACTGCTTTGCCTGCATGCAAACTTTTTTTTCTGTCTTTCTGTATAAACAATGAAGAGACACTTTAGCTTGTGTTTAACTAATATTCAGAAACATCTTCACTTTCAACCTAATGAGGAAGAATGTTTTTAATTCAGACAGCATATAGTCATTTAAACAAGTTTCATAACCCAGCAGGTCATGACATTTTATTCAGCGTATAATGTAAAAAGTCTTTCGATCCAAGTTAAACAAGAAAAACATACCAAAATGAGAGTCATGATGTTTTTGCATGACTGGAGCAATTTGTTGGAAATGAAGACCAGCTCTCGCTTTTCATTCTCGACTGGCAGGTTAAGAATATGGACGGAGGCCAACGAAAGCAGAACACACTCAAACACACCTGACAGAAATACAAAAATACCCGACAGCCTGTTTGACAGAGCACATACACGGATGTGCCTCTATACATGCAAGTGAACACATGAAATGAGTCATAATGGCTTTAAGATGAGAAATAATTACAGATCAAAGACGTGAGAGGAGGACGTTAGAATAAAAAAAAAGAAATATTTCTCCCTCTTTCCTTTGATGAAGCAGGCTGTTTGGAGAGGTTGTGACAGGAGCTGTGGTGTAAAAGTGTGTGTGTGTGTGAGTGTGTGTGCGTCATAAGTCATAGGTTTGACTGTCTGGAGTGAAGTGTTTGTGTAATTTAGGTAAAAGTGGTTTTTGCTACGTTCCCTAAAACCCCACAAGTACGAGACTCCACAAAAAAATAGCACGAGGGAGGAGGGCAAAAAAAGATGTGGTAGAACAAGAGAAAGAGAAAGAAAGACAGACAGATTGGTTGTAAAGATAGATTATAGACGTATTGAGCAACAATGACCTACATTGTCTCAAAAGCAAGTACTCTTACAGTTGTGTTAAAGCTCTGCATGACACAGGAGGTAACATATGTGTGTCTGCGTGTGTGAGAGCGTGTGTACATTGTAAATGAAGCTGAACAAAGAACACCACAATCATACAGGCCTTGATTTCATCTGTGTGTGTGTGTTGTATGGGGGTGATGAATGGAACGCAAGTCTGGAAACCATTTACATGAAACAGCAGAAAAGAAAATGTATGTGTGTGTTTTTGTGTGTGAGTGTGTGTTTTTGTGCGTCAGTGTGTGTGTTTTAATGGCTCCCCTGTGCTATCTTTGGAGAAGAAATGAAGTGGAAGAAAAGCTAAAGATAGTAAAAACCATGACCGTGATGCCAAGTGTGTGTGTGTGTGTATGCAAACATGTTTGCATGAGTGTATGTTTGCACATGCACAAACGCGCTTCTGTGTGTGCGTGTGTGCAAAGAGTACGACATGGCAAAAGAAAGTTTGAGAAAGAGAAAGAGAGCGAGAGCAAACGCCAGGAAGATGGAGGGGAAAGAAAGAAAAATGAAAGTGGGTGAAGGAGAGGGAGACTGACAGGCCAGGAGGGGGTGAGATCATAGTCTCTCTGCACCTTGTTTCAATTACAATATCCTGTGTTTAGTGTGTGTCTTCGTGCGTGAATGTCTTTGTGTGTGTGTCACTGACTGCATATGCATAAGTGGGCCTGTGCAGGGGCTTTTGGACGGCGTGTTTCGCTCGCTGAATTATGCATCAGGCTCCTTTTTCCCAGCCTGAAATCGCTCTTTGTTCCTTTGCTGCATTTCAGTGGCATTTTTCCTGCAGCTGAATTGTTTCTACGCAGCTTTACTGTACGTTTCTGGTGCTACATTTGAGACATGTTTCAGTCAGTAGTTATCATTTTCTGAAGCTGTCACTGTTATCCTTTTTATTGTTAACAAAAAGTGTTACACTAACTTTTGGTGGACGAGCTTCTTGATTCAGGAGCTATAGAGCTGCAAAGTGAGAGGAGCTGCTCCATCTTACCTCTGCAACCTAAATAAACACTGAAGTCAGAGTCAAAGTTTTTTTCCCCCACAAGTTAACTGCAAAGTCATCTGAGGCAAAACCAC
The DNA here is from genome assembly GCF_017976425.1 of Toxotes jaculatrix. Lineage (NCBI taxonomy): Eukaryota > Metazoa > Chordata > Actinopteri > Toxotidae > Toxotes > Toxotes jaculatrix. The sequence goes on from NC_054416.1 coordinate 10,357,625, forward strand.
AAGGAGTATCTGAAGTCAGATCTTTAAACTCAGTGCTCTTTCTCTTTCTCTCTCTCTCTCACATACACACATACACACACACAAACACAACACACACATACGCACGCAGGTTTGTCCTGTGCAAAAACCACAATCCCCAAGTCAAATCAAACAACAACATTTCCAGGAACACAGTGTGGTTTCATGCTGATGCTAATGACAACATCTACAAGAAGACTCTCTCTCTCTCTCTCTCTCTCTCTCTCTCTCTCTCTCTCTCTCTTGTCTACCTTGTCTGAAGCTGGAGTCGAAGGGCCGGGATCCGTCTAGATCGAGGCCGTTTGTGATTGGCTGCTGGCTGAGGTCAATCACCTGGTGGAGACGGAGCTTGCGGCAGTAAATGGATGCAGCCTCTGGTTCTAGAGCAATGAGGAGCTGCTCCGGACAGTCAGGAGAGACCAGACCAGCCTGGAGGGGACAAGAGACACAAGAAGACAAGAATTTTAGTATCCTGTTATTTTCTTGATTTTATAAAGACACTGAGGCGACTGAGCAACAGAGAAAATGAGCGATAAAGTTTGACATACTGGTATTGGATTAAAAGAAAAGCTTGTGCCTACTTCTTTCTGTCAGAAGACAGAAGATTTTTAAGGTAGTCAAACTTTTTCCAGGTAAATTTTACCATTGTTTCTTATTGTGATTTGAGTCCTTTCTAAGATGTAAACTTGCAAAACAAACTGACATCATACAGTGAGATTGGGATGGAGGACCGGAGAAATCTCTGAGGTCAACAAAAAAAAAAAAAAAAAAAGATGAGGAGGGAAAAAAGAGGACAGAGGTCATGCACAAGCTGAAGGACAGCTGTACAACATAAACATATGGAGGAACATAAACAGGGTGAAAGGGTAAAAGACAGACTGAAGCAAGGAGGAGAGGAGAAGAGAGGACGTTCATAAGAATTAGTCTTGATGGATTGGGAGTAAAGTTGAGTGGCTGGAAGCATGTGTGTATGTATGTGTGTGTGTGTATGTGTGCGTGTGTGTGTGTGCGCGCATGCGTGTGCAGGGCGGGGGTCTGGACTCAACTTCCTGTGTTTGTACGCCGGTCTCCCTCATTGTTCGCTCCTGATGACATCATCACCAGCAGGAAGCACACACGCCCCTACGGCATCAAGCCAGGAGCCAGCGCAGGGTGTGTGTGCATACATGTCGGCGTTCATGTGAACGTGTGTGTGCATTCGACTATTTATGTATGTTCAAGGGTGAGCGAATGTCAGATGGCTGATAATGGGGGTGTGAGCGAAAGAGAACAGGGAAAGCATGACATTAAGAATAAAAGGTTACGTATGGTCTTTCCCACTGGCTGCTGCACAACTGGACTCACGCTCACAGACACAGAGTTCGGTCCATTCACATTGATGGGTAATGTGATAGGATCCCTTGCATTCCTGTGCATGTACACATACTTCCCGTAGCATAGTGCACAGTGCACCAAGGAGGGGTGTGAGTGTGTGTGTGTTCGTGGGAAGATGTGCTGGGAGAAAAGACGCAAATGTGCAGCGTTGTGATCTGTGTGTGTGTGTAGTAAGTCTTCCATGGGAACATTAATCAGACAGCCTTTATCTCATCCCTTATACACAACTTTTCTTTCCATCTCCCTGTTGTTCTTCCTCTGTCTCTGTCACACACATGCACAGCGCAGGTCTACTGTTGTGTGTGTGTGTGTGTGTGTGTATCTTGAAGACTTAGTTTAGGTTGTTGAGCCAGCTAAATCCACTGATTGTGAGAAGTCGCACAACAAAACTGTGGGATAAGCATGAACTCTGTATCAAATGTAAAAAAATAAAAAGTTCAAGGCCTGTGTGTGTTTTGCTACCAGGTATGCAGCCTCTCTCATGAACTGTTTGGCAGGTTGTCTCCACACAGCAGGGACAGTGATCACCCATCTGATCTCCTCTCCTTCCAGCACTGATGAGGACTGGTCCTTCACCTCCTACACCAAAATTTAAAAAAAGAAATAATGAAAAGTTATTTTTGGAAAAAACACTCAAAATGAAGTCCGGTATATAAACCTCTTCTATATGTGTGTTCACACACAGTTGCTGTCAGTCCTTGAATGTGTCCACTGTTGGGCACCATACTGCCCTCATAAAGTAGAGCTTTAAAGTGTACCTTTAGAGCATGCTCCCTGAAGAAGCGCAGGGCGTGAGCAAACACCTCGATGGCCCTGACCCTCCGTCCGTTGACCGCCTCCAGCTCCGTCTCCATGGTGAGGTCCTGCATCAAACACAGCCGCAACTGCTGAAACACAACTGCAGGAAGAAGTCGTCTTCCTGATGCTTACAGAGTAATTTAACAGCAGTTAAATATAACTTTTTTTTTTTTTTACTTCTCATCTTGCAATGATGGAAAATTGTACTCTTGGGTGTGTTAGTGCACCATGACATCACTGTTGGGCGTGGTCACAGGTGGTCTCTCTCTCTTACACTTGTGCTGTGGATCTTCATTTTAAATTTGTCGAAGTAGAGCCAGTGTCGGGCCTCCTCTGGGTCCAGGTCGTGGTAGAAGTCCCGGGCCGCAAACCCGAAGCTGTGGAACCGCAAATCAGGAGTCAGCAGCAGACACGTTGGGCTCTTCTGATTGGCCACTCCAGGGTCACCGCCCTCCCAGCGTCTGCATGGGTTGGAGGAAAAAGCTGTGAAGAACAGAAAGTAGTAGAAAAGAATGGCATTGACAGAAAACACACACGGACTCTTACTTCATCATGTGTATGGCCTCTGAGTCCTGTGTGAAGCTGAACGCGTAACCGCTGGAGGTCGTCCCAAAATCTATCGCCACAACAACAGAGAACGGACAGGCCATCCTGGGCCTGACCTCCACCCTCTGAGAGAAAGGGAGACAGACAGGAAGAGGGAAATGTGTGTGTGTACTAACAGTAACAGAACTCCTCCTCATAATCTCTCCTGTGCTCATTTATCTTTCTTTTTCATGTTTATATGATCGAAAAACTGAAGAAAAAAAACTAAAAAACTAAGTCTAAATAAAACACTGTATGCAGCCTATTCAAATTAGATTTATAAAAAAAGAAAGAAGCAAAATCAGAAACCTGCCAATATTATATTATCTGGTCTATCTACAGCCAGACCAGAGCGAATGAGCTAATGTGGGCTGTCATTTCTGTCTGGACAGGAAGCCTGGCTTGGATTTGAACCAATGTCTTATCCAGCACATGTCATTACCAAGTATATTACAGTATCTTTACATTTCAGAAATAACTTGTTTCTATGAGCAGAAACAACATGGAATCAGGAGGTTGGCTCAGAAATCAGAAGCTGTTTTCTTTCCACTCTTCTCCTCTTCTGTTTTCTAACTAAAGTTCCTTGAGTACTTGTGGATGTTACCCCATCAGTGCCAGTGTGCACATGTTTCTTTACCACAGATTATAGCCTTCATGCCGTACTTGTTTCAAGTCTACACTTCACTTAAAGTGTAAGTGTTATTATAAACCACTAATAACACTGTGAAGTGGATGTGGGTTTGCAGGTTGTGTTTAAGAGCTCTATATACAGAAAAATCAGCAGAAAGAGGAAAGGGTGTGTAGGAGTGTATGTGGTGAGTGTGTGTGCATAGTTACCGGCGAGGGTGAGGGTGTGAGGGGTGTGATGCTGCAGTCATTTCTAACTGTGGCAGGTGATGAAGGGACAGATAAATTATCACCTGGAATTTAATTCAGTAGAAGAAGAGGAGAGAAGATTAAAAACTCATTACAAATGTGTTTCAGCACCACACACACTCCACGTGGAAAATAAACAGAATAGGCAAAAAAGTCTTTGTCTTTTTAAGTGAAAGTTGGACATGGGAAAACTCTCTTCACCATCATTGGACTGTCATCAGATGCAGATTCTAACATACAAGTACACATGCAGAAAACGCCTCATTTTTCACTGTGGAGATGAACGAGTTAGCGTGCGAGCACCCTCGACCTGAGGCTCTCTAGATGTGAGATTGAATATTTGCAACGAACTGGAATGACTGGAATGTCACTGGAATCTGATGTGAGTAATATAAGTGGGAAGAGGGACGTGGAAAGGTCAGCGTGTTCGCACTTCAAAAGATAAAGAAGGAGGAGTGAGTCATTTTGACCAGGTTGCCATAGCGATGCAGTGTGTGTGTTCACGTGTGTCTCACCCGGTATCTGCAGGCTGTTTGGGTCTGGCTGCACCACGTCAGCCATCTTTACAGGAGCCAGGGTCTGCAGAGAAACACATCAACACCAACATGATGCATGTAGAATAATTATTACAAATGCTGCAGAGTGACAGATTGTTGACATAAAAATATTAATAAGTAGAGCTAGCCCCGATATAATAAACACACAATAATATACTCTATACTAAGCAGTGGATTCAAATTTTGGATGCTAATGAATCATTGAGATGTTATTCCATCACTAGTGGGTGTAACACATATTTTACACCGAGATATCGGAACTGAAACACAATGGGCGAAAATAAATATAGTGTACTAGTTACTGAGCAGAGAGTGATTTTAGACACAGCAAAGCTGTTCATCAGCTAAGGAGGGGAAATGAAGGAGACACACCCCAACGACAGCAACTGTCAGTGCGCACTCAAACCTCAAACTCCACCAGCTTCTGTGGCTGCTCAGAGGTCACAGATCAATTGTGCTGGGAAGCTTTTGGGTGTTTTTTTTTTTAACATGTACAGTATGTTACTGCAATGTGACCATGTATGTGGGTTAGCCAACTTTTTGTCTGGGTTAAACAAACAAGAAAACATGTACTCATGTCCAAAAATACTCATTCACATTCACATCTGATGAATAGATATGCAACAGACACAAGTATAATGAAAGGCAAGAGAGCGTGAAGATGTGAGTGTGATATGTGAGAGAAAGACATGGAGTGTATCTACTGTTTCAACAGCACAAACGTACATGAGTGTATGTGTATTTCGTTTGTTTTATTCATAAAATTCTAATTGGTGAGTTGTCTCTATGCTGACAATATGATATACATGTGTGTGTGTGTGTGTGTCTGTCTGTGTGTGAGTGTGTGTGCGTGTGTGTCTGTATTAGATTGCAGCACTGGGAGTCATTGGATGAGTCAGTGATCTGAGCCAGGAGCAAACTAAACAGATGAGTGCAATGAAACAAAGATCTGTTTGTTTAAATCTCTTTCATGAGAGAGAGAGAGAAAAAAAAGAGGCTATAAGCTGGTCTGACATGCTTTCTTTGCGTATGTGTATGCAACATCTGTGTGTATTTATCCAAACGCCTGAAACACTTGAATGTAACGTGTGCATCGAATCCGACTTTGCGTCCAGCCGCTGTCCTTGCACTTGATGATAAAACCAGTGAGAGGATGAAACTCCACATCTCTTCTCTGCCTCATCTCTTTTGCACTTAATTTTTTTTCTTTCCTTCTTTCTGCTTTTTCTCTCTTATCCCTTCATCTCTTTGTGCCCCTCCACTCTCTACTTTTGTCTCCCTTTCTCAATCGCACGACTGGAGTCTCACAAGGGGATCGGCAGAACAAGCAACTCTAACTCCCCAGAGATGTTTCATTAGGGACAGACACACTCCACTTTCATGCACCATTAACAACGCAGCTCTCTCACTTTGAAGTAGATGGAGAAACTTTACAAGTAGATTTATTGGCAAGACAGGCTTTATTAATGCCCATTATCATACACATTCATCTCTGTCAATTAGTAACCGTTAATGTAAAATAGTGCAAACAAAAGATTGCAAGCAAGATGAGTTCACATACATTACAAACGACCTCCATAGGAACTAGTGCTTTTTTTCTTTTAATTTTAACTCACCTCTTTGTGTGGAGTTGCAACACTATGCCCTTGTCCTTCTTGCCTCTCCAAATGTATTCCCAAACTCTGGAATTCGGCAGTCCGAAGTCTGGAATCTGCCTCCAGGGAAGAGATGGAGAGGAGGAAACTGTGACTGAACACAAGAGGATGCTTTTGTAGAAATCCCTCGATGAAAATATAAGACTTGAAGGCAGATTTCCCAAACTTGGAATTCCCAAATCAGAGGAGATCACACTGAGGAGTGATGGACGGTGAGATGAGCTGCAGCTTCAAGGAGGAGGATGATTTTTCTCTTCTTCTCCTGAGAAAATCCTTGTTTTTCCTGACGGAGTTCCGAGTTGCATTTGGTTCTGTCTCCCTGCAGCTGAGCTCACCGTCTCTCCGCTCTGCACAGGAATGTCAGAGAAAAGTGGTGACACACACACACACACACACACCCACTCACACAACACACACACACACACACACCAGTTGCAGGAGTGGGAGGGCTGTGACAGTGTATAGGGGGGGAATGCTGGGGATTTACCTCACTGAGGAATTGCTGTGTGTATGAGGGTGGAGTAATCTTGAGCAGGCAGAGTATCCCAGTTAAGTCATCTTGCCCTGTCCCTCCCCTCCCACTCCTCCACATCTATCCTTCCTCTGTTTAATTAGCTCTTCCTGTCTTCCTCTTTGCTGCTCTTTTCATCTTGTTGTCCATTCCCCTTTCTCTTTACATGCTGTTGTTTTGTTTTACTTTTTTTTTGTCTCCACTTCCACTTCTTTGTCTTCACTTGCTGTACCTCATGCTGTAGCTGCTCCCTTAACCTTTTCGTGACATTTATGCACAACTTTCTAACTTTGCAGACAAAAGAAGGAAACAACCAGGTGTGTTCAGTCAACCCAATGCAACACTAAGACGGCTCAAATCTTTCTTTGCTAGAAAGAAAGAAAGAAAGAAAGAAAGAAAGAAAGAAAGAAAGAAAACTGGTGACTCACTCCAAATGTTTCAGTCCAGTTTACAGGAATAGTTTGACTTCTCAGAAATATGTTTATTTGTCGAGACTTAGATGAGAAGCAGGAAACTACTCTCATATGTGACCATTTAATGTGAAGCAACATCCAGCAGCCGTTTAGCTCAGCTTAGTATAAAGACTAGAAACAGGGGGAGAGACATAACTGTCAGAATCCATCTACACCAGCACCTCCAGCAAGACAATAAATCAAACTGTTCTGTTAATGAAAATCACTTTAATACTTGAACCGTAGGTAAATGCATTTGCTGCACACGCTGTGTGTCTGATACCTGTGAGTGTTTTGTTATGTGTGTGTGTGTGGGTTCAACAGTGTGGATCTCTTGGAATCCACATCAGCGCTGCAGGGATCTGATTTCTCCCCACTAGAGCTGTGATTGAAAGCACACATTAACCCCTAGTGCTTGTAGCACACACACACACACGCACGCACACACACACACACAGTGAGACTATGTGGCCCCACTCCCAATGGGCAGGGGAAGTCAGACCTCTTGAGTACGCAAAAGAAAAGGCCCCTGGTATATACAAACACGTCCACATACACATACACTCAGTCTCCTTGTCCTGTCAGATTTCCAAATGGAATTAGTGTGTGTGTGCGTGTGTGTGTCTGGAAGCCATTACCTGGCATGTCTCCCCTTGCTGCCCAAAAACCAAGAGGCCCCATATGGATCCTACCATCACCTCGCTCTTTCTCATTCTCCTTCTTTCTTTCACTTTAATGCCTCTTTTATTGTCCCTCTACATCTGTCCCTTCCCTCTTTTATGGGCAATTCTTCTCTCTTGCATTTCCCTTTGTTTAATCCATTTTATTTGATCCCTCGCCCACATTCATTTGCTCCATTTAATTTTCTAACGACTTACATTAGCATTTGCGGGGCAGCGTTGCCATTAAATCTGTGCTTTTCGTAATTTTGGGAACGTGCATGATTCTTCTGTTTAAGAACCAACTGCATCTTTATCTGCATTAGACCTGATTAAAACCACAAGGGGCAGTGATGTGAAACGCTGCCACCTGACTGAATGTTGGAGGGTCCATCACTTCTCGGTGACCAAATTATGAAACAGAACCGGAACTGGTGTCGACATGGAGGCCTCACCCTTCTCCTTGCGAGGTCTAGACACAGGAAGCTCAACGCAGGAAGTGATGGAGTCAGGTGACAGGAAGAAACCCCTATGCTGCATTCCTCTCATGAATTCCACATTATCTGTGGGACCCTGGAAGTCCTCGAGCAAAGGAAACACACCCATAACATACACATGTACATAATCACACACACACACACACACACACACACACACACACACACACACACACACACACACACACACACACACAATGCAATAAGCTGTTCTTCCTCCAGGGCCTCTAAATAGCCCACAGCCTGAGAGAAAACCTGTTACTTCCCCTCCAGATAGCATCACATGCTACACTGTTGTTGTTGACATTAGTCTTGCTAGCTTTCCATATAGTTCACCACCACATACATTTATTCATGCCAGTGCATGTTAAAGCAAGAGTTCAAGTTTTTGGGAAACATGCTTATTTGCTTTCTTCAGGCAGGTTTTTAAGCATATTTCCCCAAAATATCTGATGTTAGCTGATGAAAACTGTCTGATGTGGTTAAAAGCTTTAGAAAATGAGTAAGTGTATACTTACTGTGCACTTCTGTACCTAATCTCCTTGCATGTTGTCTATTTGAATAGATTTAGTACTCAGTGTTCACTCCAAGGCCTCCTACTGTACTGAGGCTCGAGTGCTGTTCCTCACTTGTATGGAATAAAAGCGTCTGCAAAATGAATAAATGTGGACCTTTTCGTCTCTTAGGTCAAGAATGAACTGTCAAGCCAGTGGTTTGTGATCTTTTGTCCATTCAAACTGACGGATGTTCTGCACAATAACATGCCATTTGGAAAAATGTTCTTTTTTATGTAATCAAGGTGAATAATGGTCATGAAAATGCAAACTTACAATGTATTTGTATCGTTTGCAATGAAGTGGTGACAATTGTACAACTTCTCCTACAATAAATCTCTTTGTACAAATATTGCATGACTTTTTTTTTGCACCATTTTTCAGGCAAACACGTTAAACAAACAAAGGGCCAAGAGTCTAAATATGTGAGGGCCACAGTGTGTAACACACAAGAGGGAACCATTAGAGGGGGAGTGATGAAGAAATGTCTGCATGTACTGTGTGACCTCTGGCTTTCTTAAAGGTTTCTGGAACAAACGTGTAGCAGCAGGAATGTATTTCCATGTTCATGAAAGTCGGTGTTAAAATTGAACGTATTGTTGCTCTTTGCAGGCTGAGTGTTAACAGCACCTCAGTGGTGAGTGTTAACAGGACCTCGGGCTAAAAGCACTGGTGTGTGCAGGAATACTGAGTTTGTGCAGAAAATAATAAAGACAATATTGTACCTTTGGGTGCGTATGTGTGTGTTAACGTGCCACTTCCTGTACATGTGCACGTGCATGTGAGGGTGTGTCACATGTTCCAGTGTGTGCATATTCATGTGGATGTGTGTGTTTATGTGTATGTGTGTGTGTGTGTGAGAGAGAGAGAGAGAGAGTTGCATTGGACAAACTCACTAATGCAGCCTGGGGTGGGGACCCAGGGCCACAGGAAAGGCTGGGGTAGAAAATACACACTCACACACATACACACACATATTAAACACAACTGCCCTCTGACATAAAGTCTGGGCTATTGTGTAATAAAAAGAAAGGCGGAGCAAGAGAGAGAGAGGAAGGGAATTTATGATTTATGATTCAATAGCAAAGACGGAGGGTGAAATTTATAGCAGAGGGGGACTGAGGGAGAGAGAGTTGGAAGGGGGGGGGGGTGCCATGCAACAGGAGTGGGGGAGAAGGGAAACAGGAGAAAAGAATTAAAGTGAAGTACCTCCTTATGTCTGTGACTAAACAGTGAGTGTGAGAATAGTTGTGTGAATGCATTATATTACTGTGTACTCCCATGACTGGGTATATGGGTGTGGGCTGTCTCCCAAATCTCTGCAATATGAGGCGCCTCAAATCAAAGTCTTTATCAGCCAAAGACTGGTGATAAGTGCCTCAGTCATGTGTGAACCCAGCACAAACTCCAGTTAAAGTCTCAGCCCTGAGTTTATGAAACATACTTTTGGCCTCTGTTTGGATACAGATTGTGTTTACATGTGTGCGCGTGTGCTGTGTGTATGCAATCACAACGAAAGAAGTCATTCCTATAGCCTTTTATGAATTTCCCCAGTAGACGTATCACAGGTCAGTGTGGATAAATCAGCTGCAGACACATTTAAGCTGGCACTCTGAGGAACATCTGGTGTTCTTGAACTGTGATTTAATGTCCCTGTCTCCATCTCAATACATACCCACGTCCATGCATCTTGCATGCAGATGGGACAGTGCAGAAATAATGTCGTGAGTTGGAAATCTGTTACAGTGACAATTTATGGTGATGTGAAGCACCTCTGTTCTTCTCTGTTAACCACATAAAGACAGAGTAGCGGTTTAATACCGAAGTATACACAAGAATTTGCAGTATAGTCTCTTGTTGTCAGTGACTATTGAGTATACAGCAATCAGATGCAGTCACTGCTCCTCTCTACCGTTGTTGAGTACTTTAATTAGTCTACAGACATCAATGGTTATGGGGGTGGGAGTGGGATCAGGGTGCAGCATTTACATCCTTACTTCCTGCCACTTGGATTCACATTTATAGCACAATAGTAATGTTTCTGCTAGTGGACACGCCACAGTGCCCAACAACCACACTGTGTGTTACAGTCGCCCTCCACTGTATTTTTAGGGTAATGCACCCTCTTATTTACTACTGAGGACCTTGAATGAGGATGGCTGGGCTATCAGATATTGACTGTTTCAAACTTAAGTTGAGATGAGCAGGTGCAGATGACACAGGCTGATTTGGGATTTTGAAAATGTGACACAACTGCAGGTATGGATTCTGTAAATAACTGAAACAAATGAAGTGGCTGCTCCGAATGACCAGGATAAATAAAACATTCACCCTTTTTTTGTATACTATGCTATAGCTCACTTACCATTTTCTATACTTCTATATGACTCTACTGTCAGTTCAGGTCAATATCATGTTGTTGCTTGACATGTACTGACATTATCCTGATGTATAATGTTTTTTTTCCCTGAAATTGACAAAATGTTAGACCTTCACATAAACTAATGTTATGCTGAAATTAAGAATTCATCAGTAATTTCACCACTGCATGACAGACAACACATAATGAACAATGAGCCTATGAAATATTATTGTTTAAGTGGTCAATTTGGACTTTTTTTTTGTCCTGCAGAAAAAATACAATCACACAACTTTTCCTCATGAGAAAAGGGTTTTATTTTTATGAACACATTTGCATTACATTACAATATCAAATACCACATTTCAGATGGTTTACAACTCTCATTTACTTCATTGTTTTGAGCTCATTTCAACTCTCAAACAAACATCTGCCTTTCAGAAAAGCAGACGTGACCTGAATGTGATGTTTCTAAAGGAGGCTCCAACTGATGGGGGCTTTCCCCGCCCCCGAAAAGCACGCGCACGCTATTGCTCACACTCACGTATTAAATTCTTGCATCCACGTTTACTCCCCTCTTCTCTGATCATTTCTCCTCCAAAACAGCCTTAACAAACATAAAACTAGAGCTTCGTCTCGTAAAGAAAGGTCAGGCCTGGTTAATACAGCCACACTGTCAAATATTAACTGGTCATATTGATTACAAAAAAAAAGGGGCAACGGGAAAAATAGGCTATATTTTGTTTACTTACGTGAATGGAGAGGTGGGGCGGGGCGTGTGGTGGTTTGGACCAATAGCATCGCTAGGAGGCGCTGACTGACCTAGACTACAACCAATGACTGAAGTGTACAGCTGGACAAACGCGACCACGACACAACGCTTTTCAGCTTCACCGTTAAGGCAGAAAAAAACAGTGGATTAATCAGATTTTTAGCCAATAACGCGAGTAAATTGACAAAGGGGGCAAGTGTTTATTTATCGTTTTGGTGGTTTTTAGAAGAATTTCTTTACGGTGTGGTTTTCTTGTGACATCCGGGACCGGAAAAGAGACGTTTCCCCCCTCCTCGACAGCTGGTTTGCGGATTCCCCACTATTTGCACTTGAAGTTGTGTGGTGAGTGTGTTGTTATTGGTGGAGGAAAAGGGGGAAGGTAGCAGTCTGCTATAGAAAAGAGAGAAAGACAGAAATAAAGTAATAAAGAAGGCTTAACTGTCAACAATATTAATGATAAAGCAAGTATCTTCAGTACAACTGCCTATTATGTGTGAAAAGATAGAAAAACTCTTACAAAATTATGACAACAACTTGAGTCTTTCAATATGCTAGAAGTAGTAGTATCATGATAGCGCTGTAGCACTGTCAAGTTCATGAACATGAGCAGGCTTTAAATGCTGGATTTATGCATTTACTTATCACGGTCATATAGCTGTAAGGGTTGTGTACACACTGATGAGACCCCGTCGTTTTATAGCCTGTTCATCGTCAAACATCATTTAGTTGTTCTAATTTAAAGTGTGGCTTGTTGAATTATTTGTATTTAATGGACAGAAATGCATTTATTTCCGAAGCCACGCAGGCATTTGTGTTTTGGAGGAGAGTAAGGAGTGTAGTGTTGGTGTGGCGGAGCCAGAGGGATGTTTGTTCTCATGCTGCATTCATGGACCCACTGTGAGCCCAGATTTTCGAATCTCCACGTTACCTCGACGTGCGGTATTGAAACGATTAATCAATTATTTGATTAACCTGGGTCACTGCTTGATCCTTTTTGGCGTAATGACCCGTTAAACCATCCCGTGTCTGCTTGCGACCGCTTTGGCCTTGTCACACGTTGCATATGGCTTTGGGCTGCAAACAGTTAAAAAAAAGTGATGCCTCTTTTGCAGACTGTTGCATTTAAATAGTTTTTAGAAGTAAAGCATATTTTTATGGTTGCATATTTTAAGGTTGACTCAGGGCTCAGGGTCAACTCTACTGGATTAGCCAATTAAGAGAAATTTATTTTACAAATTTTGATAACTGATTTATTGTTCAAGGCATCTTTCAGCCAAAATGTGAATGGGGTCATCATCATAGTTTGTCCAGCAGAGCGCGCTCTTTGTTAATAATACTCTCAGTACTCTCAGTAGCACATGCAGCAGAGTACACATCACAGCTGAGCAGACAGTAGTGAAGAGTCAAGCACTGTCTTCATGGTAAGTTGCTAGCTAGTTTATGAAACACAGTGCTGGGAAGTTAATCAGCAACTACCCACATCGTTTGCCCTTTTCGATATAAGTCTCTCTCTCTCTAATATTAGCCGAAATATCATCAGTTCATCAGTTCATGAACTCCATTACAGCTTTTGAAGCATTTTGAATAAGCTCTTGACTTCATGGTAATTACAGCCGTCTGTTTTCCAAAGTAAAGCTGCAAATTATGAGAGTGTGGCTCACGCTGGATGTACTTTGTTGGCTTGAGAGAAGGATGATCACCTCTCTTACTGTATTGTAAGAATTATTACAGGCAAAAGCTCCAGGCTCATGCCTCGTTTGCTGCTAGGCAACCACAGTGTCAGCTGCTGTCACTCACTCAATTAGCTTAACTAACAACATTTACTGCTGGAACTTCTAACCAGAGAAGAAAAAAAAATGATTTCTATTTCTGGCAGTGACACTCCAAGAATGGTAGTTTATTTCTGTTGTGATATCTGCTGTTGATTAAATATGATGGGAAAACAGAAGCCACCACATTTGCTCCTCCTCAACATAGAAAACACCTGGCTCTTTTTCATCTGAATGGACAGAGGATCAGTGTTTCATAGTGTTTTTCTGCTCAGAGTGCATCAGAGCTGGACCTCGTTCAGTCTTGGGATCCATCATCTAATCATGCACTATTAGCCCCAGAGGGGGGGAATAGGAAAGGAAAAACTATGGTGGGATTTAAACAGATGTTGCAGTGTGGTTGCTTCCACATCTGTTTCTGTGATGAATCCAAAACATCTGAACTAGGGCTGATATAATTGAAATGATTAACACAAGGCGAATAAATATATTTTCCAGTATCGCTATCATGATGTGGTAAGAAGTGAATTGTATTCCACAGTTATGGATTACACAAGGCCAAAAGCTTAAATATCAAAATTACGTTTGTTTTTAATTCATTTTTTCAAAACCATCAGTTTGGATATATGAAATGAGTAAAATAACAGTAAGATGATATAATAACAATATGATTCAATTTTAAGTTAATAAACAAAAAATATTGGATTACTCCCCAGACCTAATTAGGTTTCTGTCCTTTTTTAATTTGAATTGCAGATGCTTGCAGATTCTTATAAAAAGTGAGGAGCTGCAAACAGATAAATGGGAAGGCCATTAGAGAAAGGAAGAGAACAAAGCCACCTCTCACTGTTAAAACGATGAGAAGATTTGTGGCATTTTAAACTTACTTTTTATTCCGCTTTTATTCCGTGTGTGCCAACCTTGCTTGAAATTTCCTCATTCCGGAAAGCCCGTGAAGGCAGCACTAGACCACGTGACCAGCGTCTAACGTTAGCAAGGTGGCTAACAGGATTTAGCTAAGTTGAGCTACGTTGCATCACAGCACGGAGAAATCCCCGTTGGAGAAACGACGAACGCGCACTCTTCGCGGTGTTGTTGCAATAACTTTGTGTAACGTTACACTTTGACGCGGACACCGAGAGCACAATGCCAGGTAACTTGAGCCCCAGAAACCTTGAATTCAGACGGTTTTGTCGTGTGTGTGTGTGTTAAGGTGTTGTAATCCTCGGAGCGGAGGCTTGTTTTGTTGACCTGCTTCAGTGATGCTGCCATGCTGTAGCAGCGTGCTAGCTGATAGCGGAGCAGCCGACTTTGTTTGGCCTCAAGCATCCAAACGGGAACGGAGTTTGACCTCGGAGCGTGCTTTACGTGTTGCAGCGGCTCGCCGTGTCTTTTTCACTCGGTGCACTGTTTGCGTTTAAGCCGTTTTCATGCTAATACACTTTACGACTTTGATGAAAATAACTGTTATCAGCCACCCAGCCCTCTACCCTTTGTTGCTGCTGGGATAGCATTCACCTTAGGCCCGTTCATTGACAGCTATGTGTGGCTATCTGTTTGCAGCCGCCGTTAACTAGCCACTTAGCATTACCTCGGCTAAAACCCTCCAATCCATTTACCAACTTTCCAGGTAGGCCCGGACACCTGGTTTAGCCCGTTAGCTGTGTGGAGACGCTAGCCCGAGCTTTAAGCCACGACGACGCTCCCGTTGCATACAGTACATTAACTGTTGCATTACATAATCTGTTATGAAGCGGTTTATTATGTGTATTTCAAAGCATCTCTTATGCACAGATGATTTGTTGCACAAACCTATTTTAGCTTAGCCGTGTTGCCGTTGTTGCTCCACAGATTGGATCCTTGTGTTTTGAGATTTTGAAGTTTTCTCTCACATGCAGGTACACGAAGTATACTGGGTTTTTCTAAAATATGATCAAATGATAGTAAAACATCAGACTGGCCCGATATTTTAAAGCGTGGAGTTTAGTGTTTTGGCCTTTTAAAATCTTGTTAATTCTTTTAGTACTTAAGCTAATTTTTTGCTGTTATCCAGTTAATTTCAGCTGTTTTTAAAGCAGTTTACAGCCAGTGTGAATGAGCTGACTTGGAGAAATGTCTTTTGGTGTTTAATCAATTTATGTTGATGGGGCTGCAACTAAGTCATTTTCATTATTTTCATTGATTTGATTGATTTATTATTCGTTGATTATTGTTTTGCCTTGCTTATTAAATGTGAAAAATGTCTATTACAGTTTTCCAGAGCCCAAGATGATGGTGCCAGATTTGTCCAATCAGCTGTTCAACACCTTGCTGAGTTTAGAATTTAATTCCTAACTTGTCAGACAGTAGTGAAAACGATCTTTATAATCTCCAAAATCCCAATTTCAGTGGCCCATCCTGCAGAACAGCATTTTACCTCTCCACTGTTTATCCTCAACTCTCATCGAATCAGATCAAATCATGCTTTCCTTGCAGGCAAGGAGGAGGATGGGCCCAGCTTAGCTCCGCTAACTAAATATTACATGGTGACCAACACATGGTTATGCAACATGAACATGTTAAGAGCTTCATGCAGTGCATGATGGCACAAATCTCACTGAGCTGAAACATGTTTGGAGTGAGTCATAGAGTTACATGATAATTCTTAATGTTGAAGAAAGGTCCCATAAAGAGATGCAGCTAATGCTTTTTTTCTACTAAACATGGTATCATTAACTCTGTAAAATGTCAGAAAATAGTGATACTTGCCTGTCGCAACTTCTGAGAGCCTGAGAGTCTTCTTTCTTTGTTGACCTACAGTCCAAAACCCAAGGACGAACAGAAAAGCGGCAAATTCTCACATTTGTGGAGCTGAAACCAGATTTTCTTTGGCACTTTTGCCTGATAAATGACAGTCATTCATTTTAGCTGTGCATAGCTAAAATTAATGATACATAGCTTTAGCCATTGCATTTCTAATATAAGTTTTATTGATATACATCTTGGGTAAATGTTGTGATTGTCTGCTTTGTGGTTTTTTTTTTCCCTTTTCATACTTGCACAATATTACATGCAACATAATTATTAAATAAAACGCATCTTGAGTGCTGTGTATTTGATGAGTGTCCAGCAAACTTTGGCAATGGCTGGTAGAAGTCTGTTGTTTCCTAACACTTTATAGGTGTCAGTAAAAATGAATGTGGACATCCTGGCACGCTCTCACAAAAAGGCTTCAAACTCTTTGAACGAGCTGGCACCTTGCTCAGATAGAGCAGAATTAGATTTAGACCTGGTGTATTTGCTTGTAAAATGTTCTTTCTGACCCTCTCACACTCCATGAGTTGCCTTTTTAAAGCTGACACCTTGTGTAAATCACTGCAGTGAATAATTAGACTGCTTTATCATTGCCCACAGGCACAGACACACCTCTTCTTAGACTACTAACCTACTTAGATTATCCATGTTTGTTTGAACTCCTCTGAAGGACAGCGTGTCCATGCTGTCCCTATGTACTGTCACGGTGAACAGTCAGAGTAAAATTATGTCCTGAATTAGGAAATCAGGTCATTACATGGGTGAAGTTTCTGCGAGTTAGGGGATGTAAGTCAGTCCTTGCAAATCAAACGTTTAACAATGTGTGTCCGCATTAGGCTGACCCTGGAGCTGTGCGCGCGGCTCGGTTGAGATCATCGTTTTACCCCCCCCCCCCCCTTCCCTCCTCTCCTGTGTATCCACCGTGAGGCCGCAGTTGAGTCATGACAAGTCTGCTGGAGCTGGCTGGCAGTCTGAGGATTATGTCATTATAGTGGGCACGTCTCGTCACAGCGGTTGTGCTGTGTCTGTGTCGCAGAAACAGGGATAGACATATACTGTCTAATTACCTTTTTTTTTTCCACAGTTAAATGTATGATGCCTGTATATGGAAGTATTAAATTTGTGTTGGACTGCATCTAAACATAGTCGAGGTGTTTCTGTGAGGCTGAAAGTGCAGTAAAAATTTTATAACTTTATCTCCTGCTCAATAATGAGTTCTTTTTTTTTTATTGTTATGCTGGATCAGATAGACCGGGAGTAATGTGTTCCCATTGTGATTGGAATTCCTTGTGGTCTGGAACACATCCAGCTACAATCTGTGCTCAAGCAGTGCAGAGAAATGACGGAGGAGAAGGCCAAGTAATGCAGACAGCAGGGGATGCACAGTGTTTCCAGGTCTGGTGTGGATGTACAGCCATGTGATCGTGTCCAATCTTTAGCATTCAGAGCTCCAATCCAGATGGAAAGGTCATGTGTGGCCGGGGGCTGTCACACTGAAGCGAGAGGGAAGTGTTTGGACGAGGGCCCCGGCCGACTAAGAGATTCACGCGCCTGCTTCTCGATTCCCACTGGCTACGACTGTCTGGAGACATTGCCGACTCTGTTGTCGTTTTGGCGCAAAGACTAGCACAACCGGCGATACATGTTTGTGTTTTCCTGACCTTGAGATGTGCCTTGCCGATCTGTTTGCTATTTTTACACCCTGTGCTTGTGTGTGTGTGTGTGTGTGTTACACCTGCAGCCTCTAAATTACAACATGCTGCACTGTTAGACGCGATGACTCACTCCGTTTGCCTTGATTAAACCATGTGCTGTCAACAGCAGGCCGCTGCAGAATAACCTCACAAACTTCTGTGCCTCTGTTCGTATCAGATCGGTCACTCATATCATCTTGTCTATGTGTTTTCTTTTTCTTTTTTTGAGATGCACTGAAGAAAACAGTTTACAGTAGGAAGAAAAAATCCTGAAGAAAGTTCTTGTTCTCATTGTTACACTGAACTAATCTGATGACAAATAATTTTCTGACGTTAAGAGAGGCCAGTCTGAACGTTTCCTCTCCGCTTGTTGCGATGTTTGCAGTGCATCACTGATTGGCACATCTGTTTAGAAGCAGTGTGATTGGCTGAAAGGCCGGTGATTAATCCAAAGTCGCCTGAGTTTGATGCAAAGCGTGTGTCAGCATATTCAAAGACAAACACTCATTTCTGAGTTGGCCCGATGTACTCTCTCATCTGTTGTCTTTCCATTGCTTGACATTTGTTTACTGCTCTGTTACATTTCCTGCTTTGTTTTTTTGGATTTAAATCCCATTTGACTGGATTGTTTTGTCCACACCGTGGGACAAGGCTCGGCAGGGAAATGGGGCAGTTATATCATTAAGTTGTATTTTCTCTTTTTATTAGCATCAGTTAACTGATTTAGCACTCTGGGTGTTTGTTTGCCCATGAGTGGTGCTGTATGTCTTCCTGATGTCTATCTAGGCCTGTGTGTGTGTGTGTGGTTAATAATAACCACACTGTGGCCTTTTTCCCCGCAGCACAGCAATTCACCAACCTGAAAAACTATTGATTGCAGTCATAAAATGCCAAAGACTCTATTAAGCCTCCTGAGTCATTTAGATGTTTAGAGTAGTTTTTGGGACTCGTCTTTGGGCACAGAGCAGGATCAGTCCCACTTGGTGTTGCTGATCATGAGATATGGAAAAGTGTTGTTTGGGGGTTTTATTCTTTATGAGGAGTGAGACTCTGAAGACTTTTCAACCCAGGGGAGCCGTTTTCCAGCTGTAGCTAAAATGTAATGGAGATGCTGGCTAATTTGTTCAGTTTGGATCCAGGGCTGAAACGATAGAGCCTCGATTCAGATGAGATTATGTAAATTTAACAGCCAATAAGATGCAGCTGTGGGCTAATGAATACGAGATGAGCCCAAGTGACCTGTCTTCAAGAATGGAGGAAAATGTACGCTCCGTGTTTAGTTTGGTTTTGGGAGCCTTTTCTGATTTCAAAAATATTTTTGACATGTGTTTTTGTTTTTTTCAAGCTGAAGTTTAATGAATTTTGACTTGAGGACCAGCTTTTAAGTCTTGACCAACAGTAACGCTTGTGTAACTGTCTTCTTGTGCAGAGCCGGCTGAGATGAGTGGTCCAGAGGTGGCCAAGACACCGGGAGGCGGCGCTCCGGGCAAAGAGGGAAAGGAGCCGGTGGCCAATGGGCACGCAGGAGAGGGCAGCGACCCCAACCCGTTCGCTGAGTACATGTGGATGGAGAATGAGGAGGAGTATAACAGACAGGTGTGCACTCATTCTACATGTTATGGGACATAGAACATATCGTGGACCCTTTAAATTCTTACAGTTCTACTCGTTTATGGAGAAAAAGACTTGATGTGCTCATCCTTCCCCTCTCTACCTTCACCCATTCTTTCCATTTTTGCCTTTGAAACCCCTCCCTCCTCAGGTTGTGACCTTATATTAGAATGTGCTCTTGGCTAAGTTGCTTGAAGTCAGAATTTTACATTCCTACGTATGATGCCTTTCACTCCACCTTCCAGTTTACCTCCTCCTCTTGCCGCGTTGCTCTCTGCTGTCCCCCACCCTCCATTATCATCTCCCCTTCCGCTCTGGTGTTCTTGTTTCCCGCAGTGAAGGCTGATAACCATCACAATTTAACAGACCTGTTTACGTTGCTTGCCCCCACCACACTCTCTCTCTCTCTCTCTCTCTCTCTCTCTCTCTCTCTCTCTCTCTCTCTCTCTCTCTCTCTCTCTCTCTCTCTCTCTCTCTCTCTCTCTCTCTCTCACACACACACACACACACACACACACACACACACACACACACACACACACACACACACACACACACACACACACACACACACACACACACACACACACACACACACACACACTCCCTCCTTTGTCCTCCACTCCTGGCTCTTCTGTCCACTCCCCTCCTCTGTGATAGTTTTCCCTTCTTGTGTATCAGAGGTTTTTTGGACCCAGTCTTAACCACTTGAGTTACACGATTAATGATGTATAGGTAGAAATGTGCCTGTGACCAGTGTCTCTGTTTTTCAAATCCATCCTCTTCTAATATCCAGTGCCCTTTTCAGCTCTCTGTATCTGTCTTTTTCTCTTGCTTGGCTCGATGAGTCATGTGTTTTAATGCCATCTCATTTCTTTTTAGTAAAACCCCCACCTACTTGTCATGCAAATAATCTCATACAATCCTCCTCTGTCCATCTACCCCCTTGGTCTTTTTTTTGCAGCCCTAGTTTCTCTGCTCCTTTTATTTCACACTCACTCATGTTTTTTTTTTCCGTCCCTCATCATGTCCCAGGTGGAAGAGGAGCTGTTGGAGCAGGAATTCTTAGAGCGCTGCTTCCAGGAAATGCTGGAGGAGGAGGACCAGGATTGGTTCATCCCGTCGCGTGACCTCAACAACCAGGGGGTGGGACAGCTGCAGCAGCAGCTCAATAGCCTGTCCGTCAGCGATCACCACAGCAACCTGGAGGAAGTGGCGGTGAGTCACAGACTCATATGATTTTTTTTTTTCTCATTTCTAAATTCACTTTGAAATAGATCATAAAGGGTCAAGAGTTTAAGTTAAAAGGATATGTTCTTATTCTTTACTCGTGTCTGTTTCTGCAGAGGAAGAGCATCTTGAATCCCGAAGCGAAGGAGTTTGTCCCGGGGAAGAAATACTAGGAGTCCCCCTCACCCCCATGGAGCCTCCACATGCACACAAACACACAAACACACACACCAGTCCTCACATATTCTCAGAGACTCTGGCGGCCATGACCGCGCACACACTGATTCTCACACACACACACGCATGCACACACACACACACACAGCCTATACACACTTGAAGTCAGTGGCGTGCTGGCAGGCCCAGTCGGGGGGTGGGGGGATTTCTTTTTCTTTCTTTCTCTTTTCTTTATGTTTCTTTAATCTTTTTATTTCCTGTTTGTTTCTTGTAAACTGAGGGACGCTGGGAACAGGGGTGGGGGAGGGGTGTAATACCAGCACCGCCCTACTGCGGGCGCTAGCTCATCATTGCATTTCAGATGACGCTGTTGATGTTTGCAGAGCATGCAGGTCTCATCGAAGCCCCCTTTTTAAAACTGAGGCAGCTACCAAGGAGTGATGCCAGGACAAAATTTAAAAATCCAAAACATCGAAACCTAAAATAACTTCACATACTTGTTCATTTGTGTGCTGTCAAATTGGGAAAAACAACAAGAACAACAACGCTTTGGATTAAGTTGAGGGTTTCCACGTCTTTGAGATCAGAGAACGACTAACACTTCAGGGGACTTGGTGGGTGTCTGCCGCTGCTCTGTAGAGACATCACGGTCAATCAGACCCGTTGACGTTTGCTCACAAGATGTCACAAGCTTCCTGTGACATCACAGCTCTTGTGCATCTAGAGATGCGGGTTGTTATTTGTATCCACAGCGGCTCTGTTCCAAACCAAACATGCCCCCGCCGCCCCCCCGCCCCTCATGCTTGTGTGATCAGTGATCAGAATGGACATGGACAGGTGTAATCATGGATCAATTATTAGTTTTCCCAATTTATGTGGAAGTCCATGTTTTATCTTTTGTCCAGCTCATAAGAACACAGGCGGGAGTTTCCCTAATCATGCATCAAATTGAGTTTAGGAAGGAGAGTTTCATTATAGAGGGAAGGTCAGAGCTTTCTGAGCCTTTTTAAAATAAAAAAAAGAAGGAAAAAAAAAAGAAATCATCAGTTATTGTCATTTTTGTGTTCACCGGTTCAGTTTGGATTCATGACACACATTGAACAATGTTGTTTCGGGGGAGTGTTTGGTCTGGAGCACAGCCGCTGCCTCTTTCTGCCGGAACAACTTGGTTTGTCCAGCATCAGATCAAGTGTCCATATTCAAATCAGGTTTTCAGATAGCCTCTCCTCCTTTTTTTTTCCTCCCTTTTTTTTTTCCTTCATGTTTTTGAGGATGAGGCGTTTTGTGTCTCTGCTGGGTACAGTAGCCTGTGGTGTCCATTTAGTCCTGTTTGTAGGAGGAAACATGAGGAGTCACAGCCAGTCAGAATAAAGCAGTATGGGACGTGTGGCTGACGGCGTGGCCTCCTCGCTGTTCTTCTCTTCGTAGGCTGATTTCTTTTGAGGAAGTTCTTCTGTTTAACCACTGATTTCTGTTGTGGTCTGGCTTGAAGCATCACCCCTTACTGCAAGTATAATCTCCTTCAGGGTGTGAACCAGTTGGAAAAAGTTGTATAGGTGAAGAAGATTTTCAGGAAACCCCCCTTTTTCCTCATTAACAGCAGTCATTATTAATTATTGAATCCGTTTCTCTTATTCTCAGCCAGCTTGGCTTGAAAACGTGGAGGCAGTATTGTCACGAGGGGAAAAGTCTTGTGATCTGAACATCGATCCTCTTCAAGCCGCAGTTCATTTGTAGTATTAACCGTGACAATAATGCCTTGTGTATTTTACTCTTGGGGTAAAGCAGACACTTGTACTTCAGACAGGTGAAAGCACTTGTGTCCTCAGCCTATCCAGTACTCGAGTGTGTTCTTAAAGCGCGCAGTAGAGGCCATGAACATGTGGTTAAAAGGGAACTTCCTCACACAGTGTTGGACCACAGCTGTGAAATGGCACCCTGGTGAAGCCAATAGGAATGTCCGCCAGGTGGATTGTACAACATGAAATCATTTTTGGTGATTTTTGTTTGAGTTAGACGACAGAAGCCGTTTAAGAAAAAGAGGTCCAGAAGACACAGAGTATGAATTTCAATACAAATAAAAATAATGAAAAAAGACGAATAAAGATGTTAAAGACAAATGGCTTGTGTCGGTGTTTTGTCACGTTTTGATAGACAGTGGACAGGAACCCTGACGAGCTCGTAAAGCACTGGCATTAAACACAAAGTTCATCTGAGGCTGATGGGAATAACTAGTTTTTCAGGTATTTGATCGTGACGGTCCTGACCTTGGAAACAGCAGCTGACTAAACAATCTCACCACAGGGTCCATTGAGTAGCTAAATGGTAAATGAAGTGCATTTATGACTTAGTGGATTAAGATTTTTAAAACCAATGTGTTTAGGCCCATTCTACATTATCGCTTTTGTTTCTGATACTTGAAGTACATTACACTGATAATACTTGTGTACTTTTGTTTGAGTAAAGAGTCCGAGTACTCCTTCCACCACTGCACTGCTGCATGTGCATTAAAACCTCTCAGCAAACAGGAGGGTGACAACAAGCACACTCATTTTACTGTTTCCTTTGGGTGCCTGCCAGTTGCTGCTGTGTTATGACTCATCCTCAGCTTCTGAATCCTGAGGCAAGATAACTGAGAATCACAGACACAAGCCTTGACCGCTACTTCACTCGCTGGTTCATATTTTTAAACTGCTGTGTATTGGGACGAAAGTTGAGATTCAGAGTGAAAGATGATGACTCCAGTGACAAGGAAGATGATGGCGAACGTCTCTCAGATGGATCTTAGGTTGGGACCACTAGGAGGAGATCATAAAGGACATATATGGTATATAAGGACATAAAGAGCCAAAGGACAGAGTACTAATCAGTGCAACACACACACAGGTTCGGCTGACATCTCTCCCCTTACCTCAGCACAGTAGCTGGCTTGGTACTCTGTCAGCAGCGGCTTTCTGCTGGGCTGTGTGCGGCAGACAGTGGGCTGTACACGGGCCAGAGGCAGGGTTCTGCCCTGAGGGATGTGAGGTGGGAGGGTTTGCATCTCAACGCAGCAACTCTCAGGGTGCTCGGTTTCCCCTGCACAGCTGAGAGCGAGAGGAACGGGGAGGGAATGTCATAAAATAACACTTAGTGGGATGGGACCGAGAATTTTAAAAGTTGTTTTAGTGGTAGAAAGGTTGAGGTTTGTGTCTGAGGCTTACCAACCGCACTGCCTGGAAGTAGGCTGAAGGAAGGAGTTGTTTTTCAGTCCAACAGCCCTCAGGCAGGCGCAGTTCTCCCAAGTTTCAGCTTCTAATCAGATGTGAGAATTAACAAAGTGCAATCACCTCAGAGGATCAATCTGTCTGTGATAACTTTACTAAACTTATCCCACATTGGTTGGTCTTTCCTAATCTCATAGCCTCATATTAGTAGATGACTATTGACTTACTGCTGGAGTTTATACGTCATGGAAGAAGTGTGTGTGTGTGTTTAAGAGAGTAGTTCTACCTTTGTTTGTGGTGGAGACCACAGGAAGGTTCAGCAGGTGCTGCAGCCCGGCGTCTCTGCACACAGATCTAAGTAGACCTTCGCAGCAGGCCGGACCAACATGGGATGACAACACAATCGTACCTAAAAATATCAGATTCGTTTCTCTACTTTCATTTTTTGGCAGGTAACAATGAAGGCTTTAGAAACAATGAATTTCAGAAACCAATAGCATTTGTCAATTCATAAGAGTTTCATGTTCTGCACACAAATGCCTGATAAATCCAATCCAACACTGTCTAACCTTCTTCATAGAGAACATCAATCTTCTGCTGTGGCTCATCTTTTGCCCTCAGCTGCTCCAACACATTTGCTGTCAGTAGAAGAAGAAGGATTGAGTGTCTCTGTCCCTGCCAGCTTCGTTGTGTATTTGTGTTTTGTAGAGAGAACTCCTTACCCTTTCCACCACAGAAACAGTGCAGCTGACCTTTCTCCTCCTCTCCAGGTAAATGCCCAGTCTCCCTGGTGACTCTCAGGTCTTGTGTCCTGCTCTCAGTTAGGGCGGAGCCATCAAACCCTGTCGCCTTGGAAACGGAAGGAGCGAGGATGCCAAACGGTGACAGGGAGACAGGAGAGAGGTAACAAGAGGGAAGCTGAGAGACAGAGAGAGTGAGGATGGTGGTGGTACCAGTGAATGAAAATTGAACTAGGTTTATGAGAACCTGCTCCAGGTGTGGGTGTGTTGCTGCGGTTCACCTGTGCAAAGGTAGTTGAGCCATAAGGGCTGTTGGTTGTTTGGTAGAAGTATTGATTAAATACAGGCCAGGTTTCACGTTTAGTCTGTGGAAACAACACAACAAGTAAGAGAATTAATATGTGAATCTATCTTTCCTGTTTTCTATCCATCAAAAATCTGTCAAACCTGTAGTGGGTTGATAAACACAGGGGCAGGTTGAGCTTCAGTTCTTCTAGGGTTCAGCTGGCTGACCTGTAGATGGCTCTTTCTGAAGGGTTTATAGTCATGACTATATGTTGTGATGAATCTCTCCCTAGGCCTTTGCCCTGAAGTCTGAAAGGGAAAAAAAAACAAGTAACAGGACTTCGCTGTGTGTGTGAGGAAGTATTCAAATCCTTTACTGAAGCATAAGAAGCAATGGGACACTGCAAAAATATTCTACTGATTAGTGATGATTAGTGAGTTAATTTGCACAAGCGAAAACTAAAATCCCCATAGGTTTATGCTAAATATAAAGAAAAAACAAGTTGTGTTGATTCAAAAGAGAAATGCTGGCATGCACGAAGTGAGGCTGGAGTTTGGTAAAGTAGCAGTAATGCTGAATGACGTGTCGGTGCAGTTTGTGGACGGTGACAAATTTGCCTGGAGGCTGCAGACTGCGTGAGAGAAAACCGTCAGTGACTGTGGTAATAGTGGCTGAAGCAGCGTGAGTGGAGTTTGTTCTTTATTTAAAAAAAAACAAAAAAACATTTTTAACCTTCTCATTTCAATTCTAAACACACCAGAAAAAAATGGCACACTATTTCATAATTCAACACACAAATGTGTAAAACAAGCAGAAGAAAGCTCACGTGTCTTTACCTTGTGAAGGAGGTGCTGTGAAGGAATCATCTGATGGATGTCTGATTCCTCTTTGGTGGAGTAATCTCTGTTCACGATCACAGCAGTGAACCAGACTCTCCCTCTGTGTGTGAGTCTGTGGAATTTTACTGCTGCTGTTTTGAATCAAATTTGGTTTATTCTATTGATGTTTATCGTATCGACCGTGGCAGCACACACCATCGTGAAGTGTTTGTGTCACGAGCAGACAGGTAGTGTAACAGCACCATCTACTAGCAGAAAACAAAAGCGCAGGAAACCTGCAAAAGAATGAATCAAGTGCGGATGTATGTCACTGCTCTGTCAATAATGAGTCAAGTCTGTCAAGTTCACAGTAGTTTTTTATTACAAATGTCAGATGTGAACAGGTGTTACAAAGGTGCAAAGGTTTGGAATGACAGTAAAATGAAAGTAATATCAGTTCTGTTGTCATGGTAGCTGCCATGCAGCTGATAAGGATAAAACACCTACAGTCTGGAATATCTTCAGCCACTGTGTTGGCATCTTGTAGTGAGATCAAATCAGGTGCTACACCAGAGTGACAGGATCCATCTTATGATTATCATCATGGTTTAGCATTATTAGCAGTGATACTAATAATTACAAACTGGCTAATACATTTCTCTGCACTGTATTCTCAATGGCTGCTGTTGAAGGTGTGTTGGTAGAAGACGGTGGCGTTGGCTGTGTAATCCATAGTTATGGCGGAGCCTAGACTGTGAGCCCCTAGACTGGCGCCGCCGAGTGCCGACGACTGCCGCAAAATCAAGAGGCTGTAGCCATGGAAACGGCCCTTGAACTTGTCAGATGATGCCAATTTATCAAGGACCGCGGTGAACCCTGGTGAGAGACAAAAGAGAGACGCAGGGACTGAGACTTCTTCTGGACAATGGCTTTTATTTTTAGCTTGAAAAGATAAGGAAGGAAATGAAGGTGCCTGGTGTCAAAGCCTGAGGCTGCAGAGACACTGACCTGGCTTCAGAAGCTCCCAGCTCTTCCACACTGAACCCACACACAGGATGGGCAGACCGTGGCCTCCGCTCAGCAGAGGCTGTCGAGAGCAAAAGTTGAAGAGATTTAGAGAATTTTATCATTTCAGTGTTTACAGCAAAGAGTGAGAACATGTGTCGGGACACTACCTCCTGTGCTGCAGGTAAAACTGCTTCCACATGTTTTGCCAGGACTCTCCCACCCTGAGTGAACACATACTGGCACAGCGCGTCCCCGGCCTCTGCACCTTCAACACATACACAGTTTTGATTTTACTTTCCTCATTAGTCTTTTACTTTATCTCAACAAAGCCAAAACAGGAAGTGATGCAGTACCTACCTTCAGCCAGCTTCTTGCAGAAACCTGCAAAGTGTGACTTCTGGAAGTTTCTGTAGAGGTGCGGCAGCATGCCCATCAGATCTGACACCTGGGATGGATTTAAGTTTTTAATCACGTTGCAGTTTTTTTTCACAATGTGCTTAATTTATTACAGCACCCAGTCAAGCATAAAGGTTTGTGCATGTGCTTTCCTCAGCACTTCACCTTCTCAAACCTGATTTAATATCATTTGCTGGAAAGTGACTGTTGTAGAGACTGTTGTTGGAATCTGACCTGGAAGTACTCCTCCATGGCTTTTCTGACATGGTTAATATCATGAGGGGGAGAGACCAGGTTGTCCCTGGCATCAAACACCGTCTTCACCGCCAAATGAGCGATCCAGAACGCTGAGGGACAAAGAAAACTTTTATGTTCTCCAACTTTAAATGAGCAGTTTGTCTTTGCTTATGTTTGCATGTGTTTCCATGCTTACCCGATCCTTCGTCACCCATCATGTGACCCCAGCCTCCACAGCCGATCTGCGAGCCATCGGGATTGACTAATTTGCAGTTAGAGCCGGTCCCTGATATCAACACTACACCTCCTACAGAGGAAAAAAAAGAAAGACAGTCTGAGCTGAGAGGACTGCCCTGATCTCATTAAGCCATAAAATCCACCATAAATGATATCACGTTTATACAGCCACACCTGAAGAGGGCAAAGTATCAGCCCGTCATTTACAGAATAATCAATACCCAACGTACCAGTGCGTATTTATATCCTCCTTAAGTGTGTATAGAGTAAAATGTGTGATATTTACTTACATGTTCTGATATGTTTCATGGTAAACAAATACAAAGACACAGTCGAAAATGGCTACTTGCCACGATCACTGGCGGTCGCCATGGCGCCGATGGCATCAGTGGTGATGAAGTAGTGCTGGCTGAGGCTGGGGAAGCGCGCCTTCATGAGAGCGATCAGTTTGTCGATGGCGTCCTTTTGCTCCCCTCCACTCAGAGACATGCCCTGCACACACACACACAGAGTTTATTTCTTTCATAAGAGGCCATTTAAAGCGTTAATGCATTTGTGTGAGATCAGTGTGACTGACCAGGGAGCACAGCGGTGTGTTTGGATCCAGTCCTGCCTCCACCTTGGCTCTCTGGACCATGTCGTTGATGGTTTCGATACATTTGTCCACCCCCACTAACTGTATACACACAGACACACAAAAATAATCTTTACACAATCGTTTTTTGTAGTTTATCACTGTCTTATGCAGTGAGTGTAAGGAAAATGGGAAAACCAAATTCCCCTTATTCATCCATGTTGTCCTCCCTGTGTTTCATCTTTTGTTTCCTACATTTCTCCACTTGTCTGACTCCAGTTCTACTTCTGCTCACCCAGTGGTTGGTAGATGGTCCCTCTGTCTCTGCCAGGATCTTCCCATCTCCTGACACCAAAATTGCCTTGGAGTGGGTCCCTCCACTGGAGACAGAGGACAGAAGATAGAGGGGATGAGAGAGACAGAAAGCCATGAGTAAAAACAGATGAGCACTTATATAATAAACTCACAGGTGAAGGTGCAAGGACACAGACACTGTTTGTCTTAAAAGAAATCTCCAAAAGGATCAAAGTTTCGCATATACATTTACATATATATATTTAAACATACACAAATATAATTATTGCTGCTAAATTAAAACTAATAGTGATCACGAGACACACGCTCGCCACAAAAAGAAACTTCCTTGTGTCCCAGTCACAGGACTACTGTCCGGGGTTAGATTCAAGCTCTTTCACTGAAGGTTGATACATTTCTGTGTGACAACCGCTAAAGTACGAATAAAAACATCCAGTATATATCAGCCTTGACTTATGATATATAAAAAATAAATGTGAGCAAGTTTTATTGTATAGTTTAAGTCATTCTCACCCCTCTACTCCGCCGAACACTGATGCCATGTCTCAGTTCCTGTTTTGGTCCAGTCAAAGTGCGCAAATATCGCGAGAGGACACAGCCGAACGCCCACCTGTAATGCTGAGAAATAACCACTAGATGGCAGTGGTGTTCTCGCTTTTACTCAAGGCTGCAGATATTTCTCTAAAATCAACTACAAATAAATGACTTTTCGTGGTCCCAGATTAGAGAAATATATCTTGGACCTACAGTAAATTACGCTACTAGAATCATTTTTCAAAGGAAAGGTTATAGTAGTGCAGAACATGTTGGTATTACCGTAAAAGCACATCAGCATTAACCAGAAAGGCTGAGAACCACAGGTTTAATCTGTGGTGCATTTTATTAATTATCACGTTTTAAAGTATAATTTAACCAGTATATAAAATGTAGTGGACTAAAATTTCCCTCTGATATGTAGTGAAGTAGATAAAGAACATAGTGAAAAATGGAAATACTCAGGTGAAGTACAAGTACCTCAAAACTGTACTTATGCCTAAACGTAATATATTAAGTTAATTTTCACTATAATGTGTAAGTTACCAAGGTTTTTATACTGCTAACGTGACACAACCAGGTCAAGAGGAGACATTTCTGGTCTTGCAAAGGAACCTTGGCCAATTAAAAACCCATTTTGTGTCTTGACTCATGGTCTAAAAATCCATACTCATTGTCAAGAATAATACTGGCAGAGATTTTGCACCAAAACAGGGACAACAACTACCGAGCCAGCAGGAGGCATCTGCAACACATTAATTTGGGGGCCAGCTTCCCTTGCCAGCATAGCCTGCTTAAAAAATAACTATCATTCTTTGGCAAGTCAGAAATATTTCTGTAGTGTCTAAGTACAAATAGTGAGTTCACAGAAACCTGTTCGCATCAGGAATAACAACAGTTTACTATGTGGTTTGCTCTGAAGTCTTACGGTTTATTTGCCAATTCAGCCATCACCTGTTGTTCCGTGCAAAAACATATCATTTATACGAAGCGTGTAGTTTACGTTTGCATTAAAATGTGTAGGTGTCAGAGCTGAAACCGAGCGAGAAGTTACACAAGAGTGAGGAGGTGGGAGGAGGAGGAGGAGAAGGGGGAGAGGAGCGGCTCGGTGCGCTCACCACGCGCTGCTCACTCCTCCTGAGCTGCAGGGAGAGAAAGCTCCGCACAGTTACCACCGTGACGGATGTTCACATTTTAAAAATAAAAGTGCACAATAGGCAACGCTGGATTATCCTTCATTCACAATGTACGCATCCCTAATTTGATATATGTTTTCACTTTTGAATATTGAAAAGTTCAGAAACAGAGTGAACTTACGGATATTTCCCCAAATCTTTTAAGGAAGTAATAATTTGATGCTGATATGTCCCATTTTATTAATAATCATTTACACAATATGTGTATTCAAGAAAGAGCTAACATTTCTGTCAATTTTTTTTCCAAAATTTGTCAGATGAACTCTGACTGGTAGGTGTTTTCCGATAATTTAACCTCAGACAGACTTTTTACCACCCAAAGCTCCCAACCCAAACGCTATCATAGACAACTGGCATGCACTAAGCCGTTACTTTTATGAAGGAGGCCTCTGTTCAGTGTCTGGGGTTGCACAGCTGGTTATTCAGTCTGGGCAGCTGCACGGCTGGATTACCAGCAAGGCTGCATGGGGAACTGCTGTGGTGCCTCAGACCGTCAGAGGGCCCAGAGGTTTCAGGGTTTGTGGTCATTTGATTAATTGCAAAGATGTTTGGTAGTACATCATGCACTCTACCTGCTAGCAGTAACATGTAAATGACATGGGCCTTAAAGTCACCCTTTGAGGCCATGTCTTGTAGAGGCCCCTTGAGTTAAAATCCAGTTTATACCTTGATGATTTCAGTTTATCTTTTGCTGACAAGGAGAATATTCTTAAAGAAATAAATGTGTGCTTCATCAAGATACCACAAAACAACTAGGTCTACTAATTATGAACTATTACACAAGTAATGAAAAGAGAGTGGTGAAAACAGGAATGTCAATAAAGACATACAGCTCAGGTTTTTTTTCCTTTGGAGCCCTGGAATGTTAAAATCGCCCTCAATAAGAGTGTAAATATTTTTTTTTACTTTGAATAAGTCCCCATGTCACTACTTTCTACCTGTTAGATTAATTATACATGTTGTAAAGCATTGCTGAATGTGTGTGCCGTTTTGCTGCTGTGAACTTGACGTTGGTTAATTAAGCCTTTATTGTGAAAGCCGCTACCGGAAGCTTCATGCATTTGTATAAATTGTGATTTTCCACCGGTCCAGCCCCTACAGGAGGAGTGAGAGGCGACAGATAGGAGACTCGCCGACAGCAGTTAGTCGTTGTTAAACTTCGTCGGGACCACCCAGCGACTGTTTGGACCTTTTTTTTAATTTCCACCATGACACCGTTAACTGTCCGTCAACCTCACGGTAACTGCGTTTTAACGGCTGGTGAGCGGAAGTGAGAGAAGGGGAAGTTGTTAGGGGATAGAGGAAAAATAAAGCCCCCCCCCCCCAAAAAAGTGATTTTCGTCTGTCAAGTTTTAAATAACGTTTCGCCTTTCTGGAGGAAGGGGGACCCTGGAGCGTTTGTGGGCATGGACACACACGTTAAGGAGGGACAACTTTATGTACAGCATCAAAAGTTTGGAAAGGTAAGTCTTTTTCTTAAATGACCCAAACAAACAAACACAAAAAGTTCTGAGGCTATAGGATGTTAAAATGAAAAGCTCTTTCATGAAAAAAACAAACAAACAAAAAAGACAAAACAAACTGAAATACGTGTAAGACATACAGACGGTCTCTGTAGGTGATTGTAGAGACACTACAGGAAACTATGTACAGCAAATGTGATAAAGGCACTTTTAGGTAATTAATGGCTGTCATAAACAGTTTAAGTCCTAATAAAAGTGTCATTGCCGTGGTTGGGAGCATTGTCATGTCATTGGTAACAATGAAAGCAGTACCTTCAGGCACATTATAGGAATGTCAAAGTAGTATAAATAAAACCTGTTGATGTCAGTTCAGGTAAAGATAGAGGCATTATAAATCCTCACAGCACTATTATATGTAGGTATTTTGTGATTTTTCTTTTTTCAGGGAGACAGGAATGGCCCATTAAGTCTTGATAATGTCTTGAAGTCTCAAAATAATAAGGTCTTCAAAGTTTGAAACCAGACAAATGCATAGAGCAGACATTGGTGCAATTACAGACCAGTCTGAGCCCAGTGTCTTCAAAGAAAAACCTAGTGTAGATGCAGAAATAGGAAGTGTTTCACTTAGCTGGTCTTGTTTTGATGTGGTGGTTTGGAGTAAACCTGCTGTGCACCTAAGTGTCTTTGTGTGTATTTGTGTGCATGTGAAAGTGTTTATGAGCTGGTGAAACCCAGGTGCACTGTAGTAAACTTCAGCAAATGTAAAGATACATGAATCTGGTTTAAAGCAGTTTCTTAAAGTGAACGAGGACAGGGAGACACAGAGGATTCGTTTGAGAGTAGTTGTGTGTGTGTGTGTGTGTGTGTGTGTGTGTGTGTGTGTGTGTGCATATGTGTGACACTGGTGACATTTTGCTTCATCAGAGTAGCTAATGGAGCTGCATGATGAAAGCTGTAATATGCAAGATCACTTTCCACAATAAACCAAAAAAAAAAAAAAAACTGCAAAAGCAGAACAGCCGAGACTCGTAGAGCTGGTAAGATGAGACAAGGGAGAGACAGACCTCGTTCACAGAGATGGTCGGCATGTTTCCACTTCATCTTAACCACGTAAGCAGCTGTTCACACCATTTCACTGTCAACAAGCCACCTTTTTGTCATCTCTGCGTCCATGTGATCACTCGTTTTAGGATAGGAGATCACATGGCAGCACTGGACACTGTTAAATGGCAGTGATAACACCTGCGTGTGTGTTTGTGGGCGTGTCTGTGCGTTTGTTTCAGTCCTTGGCCTCCATTAAATCTTTCTCCTTAGTCCCAGAGCACCGCTGGATAAGAACTCATTTACTCTTTCAGATTTGTAAAGAGGGTCTTTGTCTCTCCGTCTCTCTATCTGGTCATATGACTTGGACCAACAAAACATTCTGACCCTGTTTCCTGCCCTGAAATCACCGCTCTACAATAGATATTCATAAAAAAAACACACTTTCAATGCCTTTTATGGACTGTTTACAATAGAAAACGAACAAACTGAACCTCCACATTGTCAAAGATAAAGTTATCTTTGCACAGGAGGGAAAAAAAGTACCCAGAAGAAGATAAAAATGCATCAGAGTAGCAGTTAACAGAAGAGTGTGTGAGGCTGATCTGAAAGTGGTGAAACTGGTGTGAGGTTTGTATGGTGAATTATGCAATCGTTAGCGCTCAGTGGACATATACAGTCGCATGTATAGGCTCGTTCCCCACGTGCACGGTCGGAAAATGTGAGTCGACTGTGCTTCGGCAACGTCCGACCAAGGATTCTGTTTCTGTTTCTGACTGCTGTTTTATGACATGAGCTGTTACAGGCTGAGAGGATGTAAACCACCAAGCTGCTTCTGTGTTTTTTTACATTGTGTCTTAAGATTTTCACATCTACAGTTGTAATTAGTGAACTTTTTCTTGTAATGCTGCCCCCTTGGGAAGCTCACTGCCCCGTTTGTGAACCAGTGGATGAGGCGACTGACATAAAAATCAGCTGATATGTAGATATGTAGAATGGTTTGTTTTAAATAAGGAAAGAGATAATGCCCAGCATTTACTGGTTCCAGCCTCTACAACGTGCAGATTTGCAGTGATTTTTCTGTCTCATATCAGTATAAACTGAGTCTCTTTTTACATTTTTTTGTTATTATTATTATTTGATAACTAGTAGAGTGTTGGCAGGAAATGAGGAGAGAGGGTGGAGGTCGCCCCAAACAGCTGACAACAGCCAGTAGCTGTAAGTGTGTATCTGCACCTAGAGAATATCCCTGTCTCCTAAATGTCCGCTTTTTTCAAGCGCCGTGTGTTAAGTTTGTAAGACATTATAAAGCTGCTTTAACAGGCTGTGAGTAATACTCCTCGTGACGAGTAAACTGAGCTGCAACCTGCGCTGAAACACTGGAGAAATTAAAAAAAAAAAGAAAAGCATTTTCACCACAGTGTCCCAGAGTCCTCTCACACACTCCTGCAGGAGACAGACCAAAATATAGCTGCTGCTTCTTCTGATGCTTGACGCACACTGCATTACAGAGGTATTCATAACATCCAAAGCACGACACATCTGCCTCTCTCTCTCTCTCTCTCTCTCTCTCCCTCTCTCTCTCATCTGAACAATGTCAGTGTGTAAAGCATAGCAAATATCTGGGTAAAGTTGAGAAGTTTATGGAAACAGTAAGTGTGCAGGCTCAGAGCCAGATGAGAGAGTCTTACACTTTCTGCTGTTGTAATTACAGTTTTCACATTTGCAGCAGTCATTTGATTTCATCCTGTGGCTAAAACGTGCAGCAGAGCGATGTGATTGTGTGCGAGATTCAGTGGGAACATATCTGACTGAACGTGCATCTGCTTGTTTGCCACACACTCACATCCAAGATGCTTGGACCTGCACCCTGCGGCCACGAAAAGCTTTTTAGCCTGATGTTGACGTTGGCACTGGTTCTGTATGGTCGTGGTAGCGCAGATGATCCCCTATCAGCACTGAAGACATGTTTGGCTGGGAGCTAGCTGCCACCTGAGACGGGGTGTGTCAGGATAAAGCAGTATTTCACCCCCTGAGGCTGCTGGATTTATATGACTGTGTTTCATGTCTAAAGTAATAACTGCCTAATGGATTAATGTGATTGGGTGTCAGAGCTCCTCTTCATTTCTTCAAAACCAACAGTGTCTCAGATGCTAAGTCATAGGAACTGCGTCTTTATGAAGAAGTAACTTGACAGTGTGTGTGTGCAAAGTGTGTAATTCTCCATATATAGTCTGCAGGAGCTGTTTTCAGGAAGGATGGTATGATTTTGTAGCCTGTGCAGAAACAATGATCTGAGTTACTCACTGTGAGTGCACTAACAATCATAACGATCATTTGTTTTCATTTGTAGGGTTCTTTCTGTCACATTTTATTGACTTTTGTCCCGTCATGTGAGTCAGTATGAATTACTGTAACTTAAAGTAAATTTAACATCTCCTTTTAACTGCAAAGCTGAGTGATCTGTTTAGATTAAATTGTCGCTGTGGCCTGAATACATGAGGACAGTTACTGTGACGTTGGAGGCGACTGTTGGTGGGACACAAAAGACAGTCAATCGTATCGTGAGCACGTCTTCAGAGACTATAGGCTGATTTCCGGGTGTTGTATGATGAACCATTGAAGGAACCATTTTGTATTTTCACTCGCCAATCTTTTCGATCTCGGTGCAGGGCTGGTCCCTCTCCTCCAAGTCAGTGCAGACACGGGAACATTTCAATAGTGTTGGCTATCATTTAGATGTTATTGATTCTGTTTCGCAAGCGCTGCACCATTATAGTTGACAGACTTCCTCCATTACATGCAGTTATTTTCAGACAGCGGTTACATTTTGCTGTATCCTGACTGTCTTTTGAGAAACTTAGCCACACTTTTGATGCTATACAATATTTATAGACTAAATGCAAGTCAAATTAAAAGCCCATTCCTTTTCTCTATAGTAAGTCAAAACAGTAAACACTAGCTCTAATGAAGTTGAATTAAAGTCTGAAAATGAATTGGCAGCAAATATAATAATTGATTATGTAACACAGGTTTCCAGTCTCCCCCATTTTGACCTATGTGTGGGCATCTTTATCGCTCAGCCATCTCTCGGCTGTGTGCAACATACGCACAACACTTAGATTATATGGAAATTGTGCCATATTTTTATTTAACACAAAACTAATCATCTTCATTTTACAGTTTTCTTTGGAGAGCTATGATAAATTTAAGACTCATTACTATAGTTTCAAGGTTCATTTATATTAGCAGCTCAGTGTGTCTCAGTTTTGGTTCATCAGTTTCATGTAATCACAAACATCTCTGTCCTCTGTGTGAGTCCTGACATTTTTGAAACTTTTATTTTGTAGACACAGCAGAGAACTGAGGTTAGGGCAGCAGACCTCTGACCAAAGCAGTGGTCTACCTCTCTGTCTATAAAACACACTCTCTCTCTCTCTCTCTTTTCTCCCTCATTCCATCTCTACTTCGCTTAAATACACATTACACACACATACATGGCACATACACAGTCATACAGCTCTCCTCTCTTTTCTTTAACTCACATTATCGAGGACAGACATGCTCCCATGCAAAACATGCTTTTAGTCTCTTGTGCACACACAGATGTTCACACATGCCGCTCCTGCATGTGCCACTGAGGTCTGTCTGTGGCCAGTGGGTACAGGCCTGACATGCTGAATGCAAACACAGATAGTGTAATAATATTATAATGATTAAATTTACAGGTACTGGAATGACTGCAGTCGCTGCAACGGCTTTTGAAGGGTAAATTTCTGATCTCCTGCTGCAGTGTCATACTGCATAAGTCATGTCAACATGCTGTTATGTCTGAGTATTGTTAAGAAAAAGCAAAGCAAATCAAAAAGTCAAACTGCAGTAATTTAATCCTATTTTGAAATACAGCAGTACAACAGTATGATGTCTCTTTGTAATACAGTGGTAAATTCATGCAAAATGTGATGTAAATACATAAACAAATGAACGCGCTGACTGGCCAGTGGAAAACAACTCTGAAAACATGACTGAATTATTATTATCATTGTTGTTTATCCAAAACGCTTTCACAAGAAACCAAAACCACCACTGTGTCACCTTCAGTGTTGACAGACAGGAAGAGCAAACCCAGCTGACCTGAGGGCCAGGAGGATTCAAAACAAAACAAACATACTGATACAAACTAAACTGTTTGGTATCTGTTTGCTTCTATGAAAGGATGATTTTATTCCTCCTTTCTTTCAAAAATGCACAGGGATTTATTTGCTTTTATTTTATGTCCACCATTCATGAATGTAAAGCAGTGTTGAATTTTTTTTTCTTTTTATGCTTTTCTTCATGTATTGTAGCCACAAGCTGTGTTCTAATGCACAGGCAGGACACAGTGAGGAAGTGTCTCTCGCTCCCTCTGTCATGATCTTTTTTGCATAATTTCCACTCAGTGTATTAGTAGATGATAACGGTCTGTTGCCTTATATGGAGCAGCACAGTTTCGCATGCAGAAACATGCACACGCACACACTCTTACGTTGATTGAGGTCACTTCTGGGGACATTACATAGACTTGCATTCATTTCCTGGAGACTTACCCTAACCCAAACCATAACCGCTACTTGCCAAAACCCTAGCCCTAACCTTAACCAAACCTTAACCACAGAGATAAATATTAGCTTTTTATCAATTGTGGAAACAGCTTTTGTCCCCAGTTAACTGGTTTTTAGTCTACAATTGTCCCCAAAAGTGGCCTATGTCAAAGAGACACACACACACACACGTAAGGACCATATTGCGACAGAGGTTAGTGTTGTTCCTGTTCGTAGATACTCCACAATTACTCATGTGTATGGACCGAACAGAGTCTGTACGTGTGTGTGTGTGTTGTGTGTGCACTTGTGCACAGCAACACATGGTCCAAAGCGGACCGAGGGAATATTAGATACAATATAAAACATATGCACATACACATATGTACATACACAGACACGCCTGGGCGCAGAAGAAGGAAGCGAAGAGGATCCCGGGTGATGGCAATCCCACGCATTTCCTGTCCTCTCTGGCAGTTGGTGCGTGTGTGTGTTAGAAATCGATGACGCTGGCTTCCATGCATGTACGTCCCCTCTGTTCTTGTAATGTTTTGGCCGTTTCTGCTTGTACAGTGACTGTGACTTGTAGAAATTATGGCACAGCTTTTGCAGCTTATCAAACAATGAGGATCAAATGTTAGATTGTGCAGCAAATTGGCCCTGTGGCTTCACTTATATCAGGCCCATCATGCAAATACTGTAATTACACCTTTAAACTGACTCACAATTCCTCTTTTCATGCTGTGAACGATAGTGACACGCTGATGTGTTGTTAGATTTCATGTGGCACCAGATCACAGCGGCGGACAGTAACTTTGTGGGGTAACTTTCGGGACAATTTGCACTTGAATTTAACTTGAGTATTTTTATTGAATGCAAGTTTGTCCTTCTGCTCCACTACATTTATTTGACAGCTGTTACTGCTGTGCAGATTAAGATTTTACAAACAAAGCACTGGAAGAGCTTCTAAAAAAAAATAGATTTTCATGTTATGCAACAGCACTATATTCCTCTATTCCACTAATGATTCCCTGAAGTAACAGATCTGAATACTGACTTCAGCACTGACAGTTCAGCCGGTGAACAGTGTATCTTGGCAGATATGCAAATAGAAATTGCAATACAGCCGTTTCATTACAGGCTGTATGTTTATGGATTTCAAGATTGAAACAACCGAAGGATTTTATTCCCGGTGAAGTGAACTGTATTTAACATCACACTTTTATTAGTTAGTTGCTGTTACACTGGACACACAGGTCCTACGAGCTGCTTATCGGTCAGGTTAATGTTCAGCCATGCTGGATGATGGGTTTCTGTTAAAGCTGCCTGATCAGGGAGCATCTGAGGACCTGCAGTTGTATTGTTTCTTCTCTGTTAGCCCTGGTAGCTTTTCCCAGCTGGTTGAAGGATTTACAAACCGCTGACCTTCCTGTCACAAGCTCAACTCTCCTGACTGCCAGGCAGATTCTGCCCCACTTAATGAATGCAGGGGAAAACACACACACACACTCACAATGCAGAGCAATGTAGCTTTGATGAGGCATAGTGTGATGTGGGGCAGCAAAACACTCACACACACGCGTGTCCGGAGGGTAGAAGGGATGACAGGGACTTCCCAAAAGTTCAGTTCACAAGTATACTGGTTTCTGTGGTAATTGCACACTATCCCACATGTTGTGTGTCATCATATCCATTGTTAGCATTGAACATCTGGAGTCTAAAACACATTTGTTGTGCGTCTTATTGTTCAGAATTGTGTGTCATGTTGTTTGTTCCCAGTGGAGGAAGAGATCATTGTTAGCTGTTCCTCCTCACTGTTGTTGTCGATGGCCCTGTCACCTAGTTTGGACCAGGTCATATTTTAACCTGTTACCAGGGCACGCTTATAAAAGGTTAACAATCAACAACGTGTCGGGTTATTTATAACTTGGCAGTGGTACAGAACATAGTTGTGTCAACCTCAGAAAACTACACAAAATCTGATTGAATTTATAATTTAAATCTCTGAATATAATATCCTTGTAACTGCTCAGAGTGGTGGTGTTTTGTGGTTATTGCTGATCCAGGGTGCAGATCTTGTCTTTTTTGAGAACCAGGTTTGGTTGTTGCTCTAAACTTTTACTCATTTGGACCGAATTGTAAAAACCAGACCGGAACCTGTTTTGATTTTGGGGGGAAATGTTTCCTTTCTCTGTGAGCAGAGATGACTAATTCTGGTCCGCTGCTGCTGATTGAATCTAGAGGAAACAATGGTGTGTGCAACAGATCTGAGTCAAACTGCAGTTGGCTTATCACCACAGGCCTCCTACATTCAGCTTCAGTCAGCAGAGTGGAGTAGAGGCAGGAGAAAGACCCGGAAATATCGTTTTGACTCACATCTTCTGTGGACTTCATACATTAGCATTTTTTTTCCTTTCTTCATCCACTTTTGATTATTTGTGGCCAACTCTGCATTTTACGTTTTCCCTTTTTGCCATCTGAACAAACCACATGCATGATGGTTTAACCTCCCCAGACGGATGCGAGCAGGACACAACGAGCTTTTTGTGTGTTTCAAAAAACAAAGAATCACATTTTCTGTTTCTGTTTTCACCCTCCTCTTTTTTCCTGTCAGTCTCTTCAATACTTCCCTCATAGTTTGATCTACTTTCAGTTTTAGTTTAAATTCAGAATTAGCATTCTTACACAAAATCCTGGTTTACAGAATCTCTAGATGGAACAAAACTGTGTGTGAACATTAAAGTTGCAGGGTGTAAAAACAAAACAATGATCTAAAAGATGCTAAACACCTGCATAGTTGGGTGATTTTCTCACCAGTGTCAATATTCTCATAACTCATGTTCTATCAATGCAGTGTTAATATGAAAAGATTTAACCACTGCAACATTTCTTTCTTTTTCACGCATTAGAAATGGAAGAAGAATTGGTTTGTCCTGTACCCTGCCAGCCAAAATGGCATCGCCCGCCTCGAATTCTTCGACTCGCCCTCGGGCTCGGGGGGCGGGGTCGGCGGCGGCTCGGGAAGCGGGTCCAATGAGAAAACCAGGAAGCTGGACAAGAAGATCATCCGCTTGTCTGAGTGCATTTCCATCCTGCCGGCGCTGACCGAGAGCTGTCCCAAAGAAAACATGGCAGCGTTCTGTGTGGAAACCAATGACAAGACCCATGTGTTTGCCGCAGAGAAGAACACCGCCAAGGACTGGATGGATACCATGTGTGACATTGCATTTCAGGTATCCCTTCACTTTTCCTCTCCTTAAACTTTCAGGTGTGTGAATGTGTGTGTCATATAGAACAGGGTGACCAATGCTGTGGTGTGTTTGCTTTAGGAAATAGTGTTTGCACTGAGTGACTAAGATGTGGGTGGATGTGTGTGTTTTTTTTTTAAGTACAAGCTTCCTCTGTGTGTTTTAAATGTGTTTGACATTTTGTTCTATCTACAAAATGTTTCTGCGCTGTGTTCTTCTGCTCTACTTTAACAAAGAAACACAATATTCTTATATCGGTAGGAAAAAAACGAAGAACCGCTGCTTTCAGTTTAGTTTTCTACTGAGGTTGTGGTTTAATTCTCTTTCTTTGTATGTGTATATCAGTCTTTCAAAATTTCCCCCATGCCCTTGCAGTGTCTGTGCAGGCCACAACTTCTATTGTGTGCGCTTACACACACATACACGTGTATTTAACACGTATTTGCAGAAAGGAAGCCAGAGGGAGTTTCCAGGAGGAAGACTCCATCCGCTTCATTCTCTGCACACACAGCCTCTCTAACTCTTTATTCTTTTTCTCTTTCCTTTCTCTTCTGTCTCTCTTGGGGTCTGCTCTTATTGTTTTAGTCGTTATACTGGAAAGCTCCCAGTTCCTCTAGCTCTCCTCTAAACCGAAGAGCAAACTCCTGCATGTAATATAAAAAATACCATTTTTTTTTCTACTGATAGTTTCTTTGTCAGCTGGTTGATTGTCAGCGTCCTTGTGTGTCTGTGTGTCCACAGGGAGGAAGCGGCAGCAGCTGCAGTACTGCTGCAGACCCTAATGGGGGACCTCAGGACCTGCAGATGTCTGTAAACCTCATCTACTACTCCAGAGAGGAAGGTGAGGACACAAAGCAGTCTAGTCTTACATAATTTTAGGATCTGAAGAAAACGTT
Source organism: Toxotes jaculatrix (assembly GCF_017976425.1). NCBI lineage: Eukaryota > Metazoa > Chordata > Actinopteri > Toxotidae > Toxotes > Toxotes jaculatrix. The sequence goes on from NC_054416.1 coordinate 10,399,341, forward strand.
GCAGTACAGAAGATTACAGTTACATAAGCACGGCCACATTTCCCATCTTCTCCCCGAAGTGAACGAGTTCTGGGTGAGCGTTCAGCGCACCGAGGCGTCGGAGCGCTGCGGACTGGCGGGCAGCTACTGGCTGAAAGCCGAAAGTGACGTCTTGATCTTGAAGGAGCAGAAGACCAAGAGGAATGTTCTGGTGTGGCCCTACAAGCTGCTGAGGAGATACGGGAGAGACCGGGTGGGTGTCTGATGCACAGAAAAAAAAAAAAAAAACCCGTGCTGATGAGAAATGACAGAACATCTCTTTCAGGATCAGAAATGATTAATCTCTGACACACCTGACGAGTACAGGCAGTGGAAGTTTTATTGTATTAAGCCTGCAATGGTTGATCGCAGTTAGGAAGTGCACAAAATAATCTTAGTAACAGTGTGTGCATGCGGTCAGACCCTCGACGTCAGATATCTTTAGCTTTACAGTCTGTGGTTGTTTATCTGTCACTTTGTGGCTTCAGAGTTTGAGACCAGCATTCAAAAGCGACTGATGGCCTTTGAAGAGTAGGTGAAGTTTAGCAACACGTGACCTTTATTTGTACACGCTGACTGATGATATGCACATACAAGATTTGTTGAAGATTTTCAACAGAAAGTGAAAGCAGTGAAGCAATAAAATAGATACACTGAGAAAACTGAACGGTTCAGTGGAAAAAACAAAGCAAGCGTTCTTTTAGTGCCAAAAAAAAGAAAAAAAAAGATAAATGAGCGATGACTGGAAAAGAGTGCAGGAACTTCTGTGACTGGCTTCCATTACTTCAGCCTCATTTTGGCATTCCAGACACCTCTGTATATTTTGATTTAGTCACACGAACCTGGACACATATTCAACACTATTTCCCTCATTTTGTTCCTCTCCCTCCATTTCTATTTCCTTTTTTTTTTCCTGTCCTTCTTCCTTTAGGTGATGTTTTCGTTCGAGGCGGGTCGGCGCTGCGACTCGGGCCCTGGTAACTTCACCTTTGAGACCAACCAAGGCAATGACATCTTCAAGCTGGTGGACCAGGCCATCCAGTCGCAGAAAGCTCTGGCTGAGGAGCACCGCCATAGCTGCCCGTTCAACAACGACTCAGACAACCCCATGTCGCTGCAACACATGCGCACCGCCGGTGGCATGACGGGAAGTGGTGACAGCAGCAGCTGCAGCAGTCGGGAGGCAGACGGCGATTCAGGCGGCAGCAAACCGGGGTCTGCTGACGGTGTGCTTGGAAAGAGAGAGGGCGGAGATGGAGGAGGAGGAGGAGGAAGAGGGCAAAGTGGTGGAGCACCAGGAGGACTTAAAGGCAGGAGTTTACCGGAACCACCAGTCATGTTGGGGGTTTTGGGAGGAGGAGGGACCCCTCCACGGTCTCCCAGAGGGCAGGTGGCAGCAAAAGGCCTTTCCTCAGCTGATGAACAAGCAGGTCTTTATTCTGAACCAGCTGACTCTGTCCGTCTGCCTCTGCATAGCGCTGACTGCCTCTACTCTGACCCGGTTGACAGCATCAAGGGCCAGAACCAAACCAGCAACCCAACCACCCCTCCAGTGCCCACCCCACGCCTCCGACCAGTAGGAGATGAGGCCTCGGCAGGTGGCGTCCCGGTGGATCATCACCAGGGAGGCAGCAACCACAGGAAGCCACCAGAACTGTACTCACATGTATACGACCGGATCAGTCCGGAACTGAACCAGAAAACAAGCGCTCTGAGTCTGAATGGGACTGCAGGGGGAGGAAGAGGGGGAGGAAGAGGTGTGAACAGTAAGAGGCGACCCCTAGGAGCCCAGGCAGAGGGGGCTTCGTCACCTCCTGCTTCTCTTCCGGAGCACATATACGATGAACCGGAGGGATGTGCCAAAGGAAGCACGAACATGCCCACTAGTTTAGGGATGAGTATTTACGATGAGGCCCGTTTGGAGCCCCATAGCCATAAGAGACAGGAAGAGGTGGTGGCCCCATCAGGAACGGAGGGGAATTACAACACCCACTCCTATGGGAAGCCCTCAGAGTCCCACAGACACTCTCCTCCGCAGGTCGCCCCGAACCGTGTCGTGCCACACCCTCCTGCGCCGAGGGGGCCTAAACCGGTCACCGCTCCCAAACCAGGCAGGGGCATTTTTAATCGGAAGGAGCCAGTGCCACTTCCCCCTGGAAAACATGGAGGTTCTGGCAATAATGTGAACAACAACAACAACAGCATTTGGGGTCAAGGTGGTGGTGGAGGAGGGGGAGGAGGAGGAGGAGGGGGGAGGGAGCTGTACAGCAAAGTATCTAAACAGAAGGCTCTGCCTGTGAATTCATTATATAGCCAGCACCAGCAGACGCTGCTGAGATCACCAGATATCATCTACGACAACTTGGGAGATATTTGACATCTTTACTCTTCATGGACTGAAAGGAAACATTTATCCTCTGCTGTCTAAAAAGAGGAGAGATGCTGAGGAGAAAAGATGACGCCGAATTGGTCGATGCCTTTTTATTCTTGCAGTTTTTGTAAGGACTGAGCACATTTTCTCATTTCGCGTTTCTTCCATCTGTGGACTGGAATAATTATTTGAGACAGTCGATTCATTCGGAGTGGATTAGCTCACAACTATGAGAAAACCACATTATGACTTACTTTTTATGCAACTATTGTGGGGCCACCCTCTGTGTGTGTGTGTGTGTGTGTGTGTGTGTGTGTTTGAGAGAGAGAAAGAGAGTGTTTGCATGGTCAAACCCATAATTGGTGTACCAAGCCACAGTGTGGTTGGAGCCAGGCACTTCACTTGAACACTCACACACAGAAACCGTATGGATTTGCCAAAAAGAGCTCGGCCTACAGGCTTCACTTTAACAAGCTGAGAGAGCGGCTTGGCTCCTCTTTTATTTAAAAAAAAAAAAAAAAAAAAGTCTGCCATGCTTATGAAGTGACTGGGAAACATGTTTTTGCACTGCTGCTTTTTCTGTTTCTCTGCAATATGAGACAATGTGACAACGAGGAGTTGTTGTTTGACTGATGTGGAGCATCTGAGGTGGTTGAGACTTGACTGAAGGTTTTCTGTGTGTGTTTTCTGGACTGATTAATCATCTTGAATCCCATCTGTAGAGGGAGATGTGCAACATTTTCAGCCCAGGACACTAATACGGAATATGGTTGCATCTTAGGATCAGCTAAATGGAAAAACCTTGTTGTTTCTGTTTTGGAGGAAGCATAAAAAAATGGGACTGTAAGACCCCAGCTGGGTCTTGGAAACAGACTCACATGGCTCATAAAAGGGGCTACAGGGTCACATGGTCCTCGTGGGGCCACTGAATTACAGTGGCAATTTCCTGCACAAGATAATATTATTTGAATCATTTAGGTTTCTATGTACAGATAAACTAAATATCAGACTAATCAATCCCACGAATATGTGCGTGTCTGTGTCTGAAACAGCTGTGCTGTCTGTAAATATCACTAATAATAAAACTGGCTCAGAAAACTTAAACTATTTCTCAATAGTGGATCTGTGAGCAGGAGAACTCTCCTGTGCCTCTGCATCACTGTGTGTTTGTCTTATCGTGAGCCAATCAGACAGTTTTTTGTGTGTGTGTGTTTTAAAAGATTGTTCTGCTCTGGACCAAATAGAAGAGTAAAACAGTCTGACCTCATCCTCCACTTCCCTCCCTCTGCCACGCTCTGTTTTTGTTGTTTCAGTCGGTTTCCAACCACTTAATCGCACCGTTAGAGCCGAGCCTCGAAAAACGAAACAAAGACTTTCTTTCTTACTTTCTCGTCTTCCTCGCTTCCTTTCTCCCTCTCTGCATTAATTCTGTTGTTCGGTTGCTGTGGTGACAGTTAATGGCGGCTGGTTTGTGTCGGACACGCTGTGCATTTTAACTGCGGAGAGATACCGTTAGAGGAGGGCAGGGATACGAGATGGAAAGACGAGAGAAAAAAATAGGAAGATAGAGGGAGGGAAAAAAAAAACAGCTAATTGACATGTTGAAGAATGCAGCAGAGAAAGAGGAACATGTGGGTGATTGCCCTGAGCTGAGGATGAGGAAGGAAAAAAGAAAGGGACTTGAAGAGGGAGAAAAGAGATGAAAAAAAAGCTGACAAGACGAATGCTGGCTAGATGAACCTGTCTGTGTCTGCTTGGCTCACAAACAGGTACAAACTGTTCCTTTCACTGCTGCTGCTGCTCTTTATCCCCGTCATCCCTATTTATCCCTCTCTATTTTTTCTGTCTTTATTTCCCCACCTGCTGCTGGAGAACTTTCTGGACAGGAAACTTCACTCCAAAAGTAACTGAATTGCATTTTGAGGGTACATTTTCTAAACCGCCCCCACCCCCCCCTCACCACTTCTTTCAGACAGAGAAGGGGAAGAAAAACAGAAAGAAAAAGAGACGACAAACTTCTGTCTTTCTCATTAAACTCCCGGTGAACTTGCTGAAAAGAAACGGTGGGGAAAGGGCGCACGCACACACACACATAAATACACACTGAGCACACAGTACACAGTGCTGTTTCCATGCTGTCAACATTTGCTTCTTTACATGGTTGAACACTTCCTCGTTGGAATATCCAAAACAAGCTGTTTACACATTTATCATCGCTGCATGTGGCCATTCTGCTCTTAGAGATAATAAGTCAGTAAAAAACTATTTTAATTTGTCACTGTATACATGGGAAAAACTGGAATTTAGATTTTGGAATTATTTGTTTCTTTGACTGTCGCCAACGTTTACCATGGTTTGTTTATTTTAGTATTGTGCTACCTGTGGTTTGGTCAGTTTGAGCAGGCTGACACAGACCTGTTTCTAACCTGAAGCACCAGACTGTTTCTAGGCCAAACTTAGGGACTTGGCAACCTCACACTGATGACGTGTGCACAATACTCTTATCTTCTGGTTGTGGCATCATATTTAGCAGACATGTATGGGAGTGATATGAATCTTTGCTTCTAACTCAGGAAGGAAGCAGCATGGCTATTTCCGAAAAATGTCAAAACAGCTCCTTTACTGGCAGTTTCGTCGGTGCAGGTATGCTGGGTCAGAGTAACGGTAATTCAGATTTATCTGGGCTTCATTGGAGAGGTTTTGTGTCATATCGTCGTTCAGATTTTCAGTTTTAAATACCACTTGACTCAGTTATCAGCAGAAGACACTGACTGATTAGAACTTCATAAAGATGAACTCATCTCTCAAACTCGTGAAGGTTCAGATCTTATTCCTGTGTTAGCAGAAGCTGCTCTTTTCTCTCTGTCACCTCCTCTCCTTCCTTCCTCACATTTCTGTCCCCGTCCGCTTTAACCTTTCACGCATCTGCACAACAGTTCAGCGGACTGCCTGATGAATGTGTGTGTGTGTGTGGCAGCTACAGTCTATGTGTGAAAATGTACAAAGAGGCCAGTTGCTGTCAGGTTTGTTCAGCTTACAGTGGGAATGCATTGCACCACTGCTGTCATATCACCTCCTGTGCATTCTTGTGTGATGTGTGTGTGTGTGCGTGTGCACGCGCTCAGCGTTGGTAGCCTCATATTGAAAGCATATCAGAGACCTCACTTCATAGTTTCAGATCAACCTCCGTGGGTTTTCTCGGGTTTTGGGGAAATGTCAGATGAGCAGGGAAGCCCTTCGGTGTTGTGCTGCAGGACCCAGAAAGCATCCACAGTGTTTTAAAGAAGTGGAATTATTTTTGAAAAAGAGCAAACAAAAGCCACGTCGCTACAGACAGATACACTGACTTTAGTATGGCACATTTCACCTTGCGTATGTGTGTGTGTGTGTGTGCTGTTCCTAACCACATGACACTATCTTTGGCAAGACAATTTTATCTACAAGTTTGAGGTCTTTGCATGTCTGCATAAAGACATCTCTCACACACACACTCACAACCTGAGGCTATTAATGTGTCAGTCAGTACCTTCCTATCATCCTCTCTGCCTGTCCTGTGCAACATTTTGTGAACATCTTTTTCCTGTCAAGGTCTTTTCTTTTTTTTTTTTTTTTTTTTTTTTTTTAAAGGTCATGTCAGACTTACTGACAGAGAACCGGATCAATCCAACAACAAGAGGCACTGAAACTAGGCATTACACAAACAGCTGTTTCTTGTTGAGGCTGGACTGTTTGCACATGCTGGGAAAAAAAATATCTATCTCCAGAAGATTAAAAGCCTGCTCACACAGAATACAAAGTGATGGAGCTGCTATGTGGAAGGAAAATTCAGTTACCAGCAAATGTCAGAAAATCATATTTCTAAGTGCAATTCCTTAAAATGTGGAGACCTGAGAACTTTAAAAATGAGTTGAATTTTTCGATGCAGACACGTTGAGACCCTATGTGGTTCTAGTCTTGTGAAAATTTCACACCTGTCAGCTGCACTTCTTAATTTAAAAGGTGGTGCTCAGTAGCGTTTCCTCAATCTGCTCGAAGATGGTACATGAAATTTGAGAGACCTTTCATTTGAGCATATCTGATGAGGTCTTGTGTGTTCTTCCTTCAGACACACCTGAAACGTTTGTCTTTGACTCAACAGACCACCGCCTTTTATTTTTAGCTCTGCGTGGGCAAACCCATTCAGTCTTGTGTCTGAGAGAGTTTCATTCACTCTTTCTCAGCTCCCAGCACCATCTAAAGGAAATGGCAGTTTCTCATTCAGCTTTTTGCTCTTTTGCCTTGAAAATAAAAGGGGATGCCAGTGCACAACTCTGTGGAGTATGTGAATGAAGGTGAACTGTTTCAGTGTCCCGAAAAACAAAAACAAAAAACGACATTGTGCACAGCAGAATATGCACCAAAATGTTGTACGACAAAGGCTAGAAGCTTTTCACAGACCAAACTAAGTTTTTAATATCATACTTTTTAGTGTTTAACTTCTTGGCCAGATTTGGTGATCGGAGCTGGTTTTCAGTGTGATTTATGATGTTGTCTCACAGACAAGCTGATAAGCAAAATCGGATTTCCAGACTAGATCTATGTAGGAGTAACGACCTTTCACATTTCTGTCAGATGGATCATAATTCAGCTCCTGCAGCCTCCTGACTTCACCTCCTCGCTTCCTCCTCACTAAGATGCACTTCCTCTTTCTGTTCTTACTCAGAACTGCTTGTGAGAGAGTTGATGATTCTTTGCCTGTAACCTGTGAACGTGAATTGCGACTCTTGCAGTCCTGTGTTCCTGCTCTGTTCTTCTATGTGTACAGTGTTAGAGTGCAGTGGTCAGTGATGACAATGAGAGGAAAGACGCAGCACATTAAGACAGACAGAGAGTCTGACAGGTTTTTCTTTTCTGCTCTGGAGATCGCAGCAAAGGAGGAAATGGAACATTGAGAATAAAGCAGGAAGTCACAGCACTAATATTATCCTGACTCAGATATAGACACTGATGAAACAGAAATATTATAGCACTTTTTCAATAGGCAGACCGCAAAAGTTCTTTTTTGAGGTCTGAATGGAAAAAACTTTCTGAAGTGGAAAAAGTAGTTTAATATCAAATACTAGTAATGCGTAAGAAAGAAGAAGCCAAGAAATCTATGTATAGAAATACATGGAACTTATCAGCTAAAGTGTCTTATCTGTGCTGACCGAGCTACAGGCGTGTATCCACTGTCTGCAACACGAGACAATGGTGCAGTGAAAGGTCATTTCTACACCCTCAGGAAACCATGAATCAAAACTTCAAAAGTAGGACACAAACTGTCTCCTGTGTTCTTTATGAAAATGACCACCCCGAGCAAACAGATGAGAGTCTCATAGTCTCTTAGACCTTTGCCGTGAGTTGGATCATAAAGTTTTCACAGATTTATATCATAGTGTTACTTCTTAAGTCACTGCAGTGATGACAAAAGATGAGAGTCTGAGAGTAGATATATATTCATACCCATGGCGCTTGTCTTAGCAGTGACAGTTCCACGTTGTGGTACCATCCTGCAGGCAGAACAGTGGGTGGATGAGGGTGGTTAGATGCCCTCTTTTCAAAGCAAAAGTACCGCAGGCTACTTCCCCGAACAGGATGTTTTTATGAGGGGGTGACTGATTTGTGGCCTAAGACAGAAGGAGATGAGTTGTAAAGCTCTCGTTACAGGCACGTGCAGTTCAACTCGTAGAGGGATTATGCAGAGAGTCTGAAGTTAACAACTTTTGCAGTATTTCTGTTTCGGGTGTTTGAAAATTAGAGTCAGCACCCTCTGCCTTTGTGCAGCGGTCGCTATTTTGACAGTGATGATGAGGCCGTCGCTGACGTGGGCCAGTCTCTGGACGTTCGAGACGCCGACTCGTCCCTGCTGGGCTGTAGGAGGGGACTATGTTGTAAAAATAAATAAACTGCTTCTACTGCAGACCACAAACTTATCAGTCACCCTTCATCCCATTATAATCCTCCGGCTAAAAATGTTACTTTAAAACAATTTATTAACCCACAGTTCATAAACAGTGTTAATGACAAATGCGAGAGAAGGTTAATAAATAAATAAATACATAGAACTTTCAACAACCTGAACTCAAACAACATCTGATATATAACCAACTGATATGAATTAACAGAGGGAACAAATGACATGAATCCATGTCATCTTCCTTCGTAGATCAGGCAATAAATTAGTCTGAAAACAGTCAAAACACACACACACACACACACACACACACCGAGAGCTGAACAGGAACATGTGTGTGAGTGAGTCAACACTATGCAATAAGAATGTTTGTCATAACAAACCACAATGAACAAAGAACTTTCTTAGAAAAGAAGCGGGAGTCAAAAACTCTCCAAAGCCTAAAAAATATCTACTGAGTAATGCAACACTGTATGTCAGACTCAACTCTGAATCAATCTGCAAACACAATCAATCACACTTTTGTTACTGTACGTCACATCCCATTCATCTCCTACAGTTGTGACATTTAATGAGGAGTGTGTTTGACAGCGCTCAGGTCAAACGGAAGAACTTCGGCTTTGACCTTTCTGGGTACAGAGAAGCTGCTGTTTGCTCCGTTTGAGCAAATTTTTACGAAATTCAGACATGTTGACTCAACTTGAGCTTGTGAGGGTTAAAACTAAAGTACTGAGGGAGAGAGAAAGGGGAGAGGACGGAGAGAGTGAAGTGGGTAAAATGTCAGTGGGTAGATTTGGATGTCCAGTTGAATTCACTCCAGAGACAAAGGCATCGTTGTGGTTGTAATTCGTGAATGCGGAAGTCCCGTAACTTCACAACGTCATAGTCAATTGCCACTGGGTAGTCCCTAATGTTATAAGGTTCAACAGGGGGGTGGAATGGCGGGAGGCTAATTAAGCCTATGTGTGTGTGTATGTGTATGTGGATGACAAAGCTCCTCGACGAGGAATCAATTAATAATAGTGACGATGGGCGTGTGTAACGACCAGTATCTGCGTATGAGTGTGAATCAGCGACCAAATGTGTGTAAATGATGTGCAGAATTCAACCAATGATGTCACTGCATGCACTCGAATTGACCCCTGCACAGACACACAGACACACACACACACACACAATGGAAAATTCTCTTCATTGCAAAGTTATCATGTTCACAGTTTTACAGAACATACTGGAGTTTTTTTTTTTTTTTTTAATCAGCTTTCTCGTCTCTGTTCTCCTTCCATCCAGCCCCCCCCACTCACCCCTCGCTGCCTTTCAACCCCCAGAGAGAGAACTCGCTGTGGGGGTGAAGGAGAGCAGAGAGGCCCCTCTGTCTGCTGCTTTATTCTCTGTCTCATTAAAACAGTGAAGCTGTGTTCAGACTGGGACTTAAGGGCAAAATGGAGAAGAAATGTGCATATGTGTGTGTGTTTGTCTATAAGTCACTACAGTATTATAGCTTCACCGTGCCTCAGTTTTTTTCTGATTTTTGAAACTGTGTTTTTTTCTGCTTTGAACTTTTGTGTTAAACTGTGTGTGTTAATATGTGTTAGTGGGTGTGTTGGAACATGCAGACAGTGCTTTTTATACATGCAACAGCTTTTAATCTCCCTCTGATCTTCCACACCACCCACCTTTGTCTTTTTTTTGTCGTTTCTTATTACTTTCAGTTCCTTCCCTCTGTTTTTTGACACTTCCAGGCTTCCATTGTTGCGCTGTTTCCCTTCCTCTCATCTTTTCTCCTGCTTTTTCATTGTTTATCATGTGTGATATTTAACTTTTGCTGCCTCAGCAAACTAAAGATGGCAGTGAATTGAAACTTTCCTCTCTCCCTCTTTCTTTCTCTCTCTCTCACACACACACACACACACACACACACACACACACACACACACACACAGACTGAAGCTTGTTAAATTCACATCTAGCTAATGTTGCTCGTGTGGTGAGAATAAATAGAGATGAAAAGAAGCTGTAACCACCCAGAGTGCAGCACAAAATAAGTGTGTATTCACAGTTTGCGTGTGCTGTGTACGTTTACGTGCAGATTAGAGTGTGTCTTTTGTGAGCTGCCTCATTACTCACAAACTTTACAATAGAGACTAATGTGTGTGTGTGTGGCTTAGCTATACTGCTTTTCATTGGAAAGCCCTTTGAAGTGAAAGCTTAGGATTTCAAAATGTGTGTGTATGTATGTATGTGTGTGTGTGTGTCTCTCTCTCCCCTGTGACTGTATTGCTCTCTCAGCCCACTTTCTTCCTCTCACCCTCCAGTTGTTCTTACTGCATTAGTATGGAGTCATCGTCGCCATCCTCCTGTTGAGAGGGAGCCGGGGCCCGGCGGCTTCCACCGCTGCTGCTGAGCAGCGTCAGAACCGGACGGGAGGCCTTAGCAGGAGGAGGTCCCAGGGAAGAGGAGGAGGAGGAGGAGTGGGAGGAGGAAGAGGGCATTGGAGCCACAGTGGCCCTGACCTTGCTGTTTGTTCCCAGTTGGCGACTCTGGTTTTGTGGCTGAATGCAGACAACACACACATTTTAATGCTACTTAGAATGAATTTTAAACAATAAAATAAATGGGCAATAAGTAGAGAAGAGGAGTCTGACTTTTTGGAACACTTGATTCACAAGAGAGAGACAAGAAAGAATGAGAGAAAAGAGGAGGAGGAGGAGGAGGAGGCTCTGAGGCAGTGGAACAAGAGATAGATAAAGAATTACAGAAGAAAAGAAAAGGGGAAGAGGACATTAACAGACTCAGGGTGTTTTATTTAATGCAAACATAAAGTTACGTATGCTTGGGGTTACGTAGTGGACGAAAAGAAAGTGTGAAAGAGAACAGAACAAAACAAAAGCAGAGCAGAAGAACATCTTTGTGTTTTGCCGCTGTAGTGAACGATTTGCATGTCAGCAGCCTTATCAGCCCTGATGAGTCATACTGCCAACTGCTATATACGCTCAGGTCACAGAGGGTTTCAGTCACTAAATAACACGGAGGGACGAAATGTTAAGATCTTTCAAAGAAAGAAATCCACCACGTGTAAAACGGGACACCTCCTCTAACAAAACACTTCGATTTTAGGATCTTTGACTAAACAGGAACTATGGGACTTAAAATACCCACTTTAAAATACTCACTAAGTCTCTGGGGAGAAAGGTTTCTTATAGTAGGAATGTTGGTAATGCGTCACGAAAGAAATGCAAATAGGTCTGAACCTCTGGAATTAGTGATCCAGATACTGTATTATGTTTGAGAAAAAAAAAAATCAGAAGATCAGACAGTCCAACTGTACTGGCATGTCAGCTAAATTTATCAGTGCTGATGACTCACCATGACAACTTTAAAATAAAGTAAAAGAATGATTCATAACATTATCTGTTTCAGTTTACAGCTGTCTAATCTTTCTGTATTAACACTACGGTTAGTAGTCTTACTCCGACCATTGATTTCTTTTTTACGTGCACACTCATATGTAGACATGATAGTTATTGTGTTACTATCAGTTGTGGAATTTACCTCAGCACATTTACTTTACTCACATTTACATTTACAAGTATTTTTAATTTCAATACTTTCAGCCAGTCGAGCTGATTATAGTCCTGTACTTTTTAAATGCAGGGTTTTTATTTTTATTTTCACATTGTGGTATTAATACTTTTTCTTAAGTAATTAATCTGCATACTTTCTCCACCTCTGGTTACAATGTGCTGACGCTGCACGTTGAGATCGTGTCTGATTATCTAAACTACACCGGAGGGCACACAGGCATAACAGTTACATGCTGTGAATGTTGTGGTTGTTGCAGTGTCAACACATTGAGGTAGAATAAATACATCTACAGACACCTTCAGCTGCATGAAAACTATCTGCTTGTCTTTTTGATGGGGGTCAGACGACTCACTTCCCTAGATCAGAGAGGATAAACTTTAATATGAAGAACAAGCTTGTGATTGTGTCTGTGTATTTACAGTGAGCACTGAAGTGCAAGCCGAGAGGGCTGCAATCTAGAGAGCAAGGATGTGAGAGGATTTGGAATTGCATTACTAAGGCGCACACTCCCTGTACACAACTTTAAAGAGGTTTGTAAAAATATTCTTCCTGCTTTCAGCTGTCACCCTGGTCTTTACTCATGCTATAATCATTGTGCTCTCATATATGAGCAGCACATCGTGACCTTTGCGCTCTCATAAAGTGAGTTGTTTACCTGCCGAGGCTGTCTGCTGGCTGTGGTTTTAGGGCCCTCTGGTGGTTGAGACTGGTCTTTGAGGACAGCTGCTGGCTGAAGCCTGGAATCAACCATCATCATTATCTTCATGTCCTTATAAATACTGTCTTCATCAGTCCTATCTATAATAATAATATGTAATAGTCCACTGCTCTAGCTTTATTGTAAGTGGATATCTCTCTGGTTACGTGATCATCATCCTTCTCACTGAGCTGAAGCCCAGTGTGTGCAGACCTGTATGGGTATCGTGGCTGTGAGAGCAGGCCTCTGCTCCTGAGGTGCTGGTACAGGTTACTGCTCAGAGAGAGAGGGTTGAACACAAACTCCTCGTCCAGCTGAGTGAGACAGTCCTGACGGAGCCGGGAAACACACAGTTATCAACCAAACCAGCACATGTGAGAAGTCAGCTGTTTGTGGGCTCTGAAAATACATGTACAATGTTTTCACTTTGTTAACATGCAAAGAAGCCAGCTGAACTGTGTACATATGAAGCAATGTGCTGACTTTCTTCAGTTTTCATCTTGCAGGACTGCAGAGCTGCTTTTGGCAAAGATCATTTTACCACAGGAAAAGGGAGAGTCACCTGACTGGTGATCTCAGTAGACAGATAAGGAACTCTTTTAAAGTGGTAATATATTTTTAGATCAGCCTCATATTCACTTCCTAGCATCAGTGCACACATCGAGTTCTGGGTACTGCCGTCCAGGCCTGTATTTTGTTTACAACGAACAAAGGGCAACTGACCTGCACAGTCTGCATGGCGTCAGGTGCAGGGTCCTGAGTTGAGACAGGCAGTGAGCAAGGCAGCAGCAACTCTCTGGAGACCACAGGCTTCAGAAGGAGGGAGAGAGACGGGGACGGCTGGAGGACATAGTGAGAATACACACCTGTGTTGTGCACAGACACACAAACATACACACAGTGTGTGTGAGGGCATAGCATCACACAACAGGGAGCCCCTCCACTCCTCAAAACACACACACACACACACATGGACCTGAGCATCCAGCTGTGGACCTCTGGACAGGCTCTACCTGCAGCAGCAGGAACAAGTCACGACTCTGAAAGAGGGAAAAACAAATCTCACATCAAACAATTCATATACTGTACTGTCAATGTTACGAGGTACAGAAAGGAACTTAAGAGTCAGTTAGAGAAAGGAGGAGGGAATCATTATTTTGTCATATCTCATTTTAACTTGTCACAAAATGAATGCAAAGTTGATTGATTATTATTTTTGGATTGTAATGAAATCTACAGCATAAATGCATTTACAGTAATTTGATTTGATTGTTCTATTTTACTCTTAACAGAAATAGGACTAGCAGTATTGTTATGGCTGTGTGTGTTCCCGGCGCTCTGTTTGTCCCTTTTCCTCTCCTGTCTTCTCCACCTGATAATGAGGTGCACCTGTCCTGCCAATGAAGAGCTTAAAAGCTCCAGTGTAAGCAGCAGAAGCGAGAGGCTTGTAGCATGAGGGCTGCTGGTATGTATTTCTCTTTATGGGGTAACTGCCCCCCACATTTGTTGGGTCTCTTGCTTGTTTGCTGCTTAGGTGTAATTTGGAAACATGTGTGTGTAGTGGTTGACTACATTGTGACCATTCTGTGTTGTCTTTGTTGCAGTTTATTTTTGTGGGGCCTTTGTGTTGTTGTTTCTGTTGGGCACATGGCAGCAGCTTTGTTGCTGGTCTGCTAGTTGTGACCCTTTTGGTCTATGGCTGTAAACTGTTTTGTTTTAGTTAATTGCACTAGTATTTGTTTGGTTTTGTGGTGTTTGTTCACCTCATGGTGGTAGCCATCTTGTTGTCTAGTGTGAGTGGCGCCCACTTGCGTGGCTACTTGTTTGTTGCTTGTTCTTAAATCCAGTAGCAGTGACTTAGTTGGCCCTTTTTTGTATGTGATCATGTTTCAGCCACCTTTTAACCTGCCTCCTGTCAGCAGCAGTCCCAGTTTTGCTTGTCTGTAAATGCACATTGTTTGCTTCTGATTGAGGCTTGAACATTTGTTGTGTGTGTGTGTGTGTGTGTGTGTGTGGCGCTGGTAGCCCTGAGAAAAGGTAGCAGCATTTTTTTTTTGCAGCGTTAACATACAGCCTTGGTAAGTAGCACCTATTTTGCAACTGCAAATGCTTAGTAAGTAAAATACATTGCAATGAATAAATGTTATGGTAGTTCTGTGTCACAGTCAGTGCTGCTGTATAATGGTGCCATGATGAACTTGAATGTTCTTATTGTGTGATATCATAAAACTGTTTGTTCTGAGGGTGGAGGGTGTTACAGCTGCATGTGTTCCTGCTGCTCTGTTTCTCTCTGCTCTGTCTTTGCCCAGGTGCTACCTGATCAGTCGTAATGGAGGTGCACCTGTCTTGGGAATGAAGTGGTTAAAAGCTCCAGATGTTTTTTGGCAAGAGAACTTGGATGAGGACTGGTCTTGATGTCTCTCAGCCTGGGAGTTTATTTGCTGTCACTGTAGTGTTTTGACTTTGTCTTATTGTCTTGATTTTAGTGGCCTGGTTGTTTTGTATATTTGTTAATAAAACTTGGTTTTTAAAAGGTGTGTTTGGTGTGTTGGTGTGGGTCAGGGGTGAAATGTGCCACCCACGGGTGGGGGTGTAACATTATTGTAGTGGCTCATTTGTTAAACAGTTTACAAAGTTTGCATTGATCAAACAGATTGGCAGAAGACAAGCATCCAAGAATAATTTTTTTTTTTTTTTTAGATGTTAATGTATGCAGCTGTATGTGCTCTATATGCTGTGATAAACTAAGAAGGTGACGTGAGTTTTTGTTTTTTCAGAAGCTGATGCTTATGTTTTGTCGTCAGTTGTTTCAAAAGTTATTTTTGACACTTCCTGTTGCTAAAAGCTAATGTCTAAACTGTAGAGACGGTTGCCAAAACAGGGGGAAGAGGGGGGGGGGGGGGGGGGGGGAGTGCCAACACTGACACACCTTGAGTATGAGACAGAGAGCATGGAACAAGTTGTGATTGGTTTCCATTTCATCCCAGTCCAACTGCCAGCAGGTGGTGGGTCGGATCACCAGTGGCAAGCCATATAACACACTCTCACACACTCCATCTGCCCGTAGTATCCTGTAACACACACACACACCTGGTTAGCATGTAGCCCAAGAAGAAAAAACAAACCACATTCTTCTTTTAGGCCTCAAAATATTTTTCAGCAGAACAGTCAGTGTACGTAAGAGAGACGCACAGACATCATGACATCATCCCTGCTGGGGCCGATTTGCTAACACTATGACCGTCCTTCAGCTTCATTTAAATGTCGCTGCTGTAAATGGTCAGTATGGAAAGAGTGAGTGTGCGCACACACACACAGAGCATAATAACTTTCATACTGACCTATATGCAAAACACACAAAGTCACACACACACACACACACAAACATCTTACTTTAGCTCCTGAAAATGCAAATCAGGGAGCAGGAAGAGACTGTTCACCCAGATAAAGCCTGAATGTCTGCTTTCTATTATCAGTGGAGTAGTGTGTGTAGATGCAACATGTGAAGCGTTCACTTGCTTTTGTGTGTGTGTGTGTGAGAGAGAGTGTATTTTGGAAAGAATGACATCAGTCTTGACACCTGCTGCTGATGACCTGTTATTTGTGATTTGATTAATGACATAAACATGATTTATTCAGGTTTCCGATCACCCGTGTGCAGGTGTGCAATGCAGAGGATAATTTAGTTGTATAATATTAGTCTGGAGTAAATATCAGTTCATTGTTTCCCTGTCGTGTGCTGTATCACCGTCCGTTCTTTGTTTACCACCACTGACCATGTCCCAACAAATAAAGGAAAATTCAGGACTTTTCTAGTTGTTTTGAATGTTTCCCAGTATCACATGCAGATGATTCCAGTGGAACAAAGCAGACTCTGATGTGACGGCAGAGTTTCATCTCGGAGCTATTTCACTCCTCGCTGCTATCAGAATGGTGCCATTCATAGACAGGGTTTCGCTGAATACAAACTACATTGCAGTTGCAGATCATGTACACATGATCATGCACACACACATATCCTCCCTCCAACAGTCTAAGAAACAAGGGAGGATGGATGTGACAGGAAAAAGTGTGAAGGCAGACATCAAATTTTCAGATTAAGATCCATTTATCAAAACCATACTATCTATACTTATGGTTACATTACAATCTTATTTTACATTTACCTAGTAACACATTTCCTGGCCTTTTGTGTAAAAAGGAGTTGTTTAAAAAAAAAAAGAAATTACAGCACAAGTACTGTGTTAAACCATGTATTAAATTTCTGTATTGAGGTCAGTTGAAAGTAAGACAAGCTGGGTTTCTGGACATAGTAAGAAGCTGAACCCTTGCAGCCTGCTGTCTTACTTGATTGCTTTCATTCTCTGTGGCGGTGGGCGCTGGTTGGCTGAGCCCTTAGTGACAGGCAGGAAGTCCCGCACGCTCTCAGTCTTCACTCCCAGGTTGGAGGTCAGAGGAATGAGGGCTGGGCTTATCAGACGCTCCTGAATGTCACACTTCACACACACTACACAGGAGACAAATGTCATAGTAAAGGATACATTATGCACAAAAACGTCTTTACTTCTTGATTGTCCTTGTTTTTCTTGCCTTTAGAACCAGTTCTGATGTTCTTTGTAATATTTGAAAGCGTGGTTGGTCACCTATGTTGTCATATTAAAACTGTGTATGAGTAATTTGTATGTGGTCACAGCATGAGGCTCAAAATATCCACTCCAGTCATGGTATTTTGTGTGTAAGAGGGTATGTAACTGCGTAGACTGGTCCATACTAGCTTTGTCTGAGAGGTTAAATTTATCCATGTATGTGCGTGTAAGTGCAGTATTTAACCTGGAATGGAAGTGTCCCTGGGGCTCGGCAGCAGGAGGTGGACATGCTCTCTGTCTCCTCCCTGCTCCTGAAGCCATGACTTTAACACCGTTTCCATGGCGAACACACTGTTTTCCACCTGCTGCAGGTCGATCTCTGTCCCCAGCATCAGACACTCTACACACAGACATTAATATTTAGATATAAATAGATGAGAATGAGACTCAAAAACACTTTGATAAGTGTCAGTTAAAAAGAAGAGCTTTTAAATTTCAGTGATACAAATAATCCGTTTTATTACTCTGACATTTGTTGTGTTTAAACAGTTGATTGAGACAAACCGGTGCTCATATTCATCTCTTTTGCCCATTCATTTTGGATAATACGCTGTTCTTGTTTTAACATTTTGACAAACTAACTTTGTTAAAGTTTAATATGTTTGCCTTTTCCTTGTTTCAGACAGATCTCAGCGGCCGAAGTTTCCTGGGTGAATTGAACTTTCCAACCACTTTCCTCTTTGACCACTAGATGGAAGCAACATTCAGTAAATTTAATAGATAATACGGCCTCAGTGACTGAAGACTCTGAGAACTTGTTGACATCTGAGGGCTTCAGTGTCTCTGGATCATCCAAAAACCTTCTTAAGCTTGTATGGATGAGAAAGACCTGGCACTGATTTCCTGAGGGAGAAAGCAGGACTGCGTTTTGGATGTGATGCTACTTTTTCTTGTTGTTCTCCAAAAGACACAGGATGCACAGAAGAAGCAGCCTGATTATCGCTCTGCTTTGGTTTATTTTAACAATTTAATGTAAATCTCTGTCTATCTTGTCTCATTTTCTGAGCCAATGATTTTTGCCAGAGGAAATAATGAACTGATCCTGCTCTCCTCTCCTTTCCCACTGGTTTCCACTTATCATCAGAACAAAAAACAAGACCATACTACGGATCTGCCCCACCCTCTTCTCCTGTTCTCATCTCCCAGAGTCAAATCATTATTGCAGACTAGCCACAAACGATATAGAAGGCCCTCTTCTCCTTTTCCCCCTATCTGGTGTTTAATAGTTAATGACCCATCAGGAGATAACTAACGAGACTAAAAGGAGAGGAGAGGATCAGGAGGCAGGGTAGAGAGGGAGGGATGGAGGATATGGATGGAGGAGAGGCTGACAGAAAGGGGGATATGTCGAAGAAAGAGCAGAGACGATGGATGGAGAATATTCAAAGTATTTAAACTCTCCCAGCCCGGAACTTTTAGGGAGAAAGTTAGCAACTTTAAATTCCTAGACTAAAATATGTCACTGCTTCTTTTCATCTGTCAGAAGCAGCTACAGTACGGAAGCTATTTTTGGTTTTGGGCCAAAGTTTCCAAAAAGTGCTTCATCTAGAAGAAGTACGTTAAGTACTTGATCTGAGGGGAAAGAATTTTGTTTGCTAGTTTTTTGCTGATGGACGTTTGCGGTCTGATCCCTGATGGGTGAAGACGAGAGGGATGGAGGCTGAGAAACGGAAAAGTTAAAGAGGGTAACAAAGGATGTACTAATGGCACTTTTGCTTTACAAGTTTTCCTTTTAAGTGTCAAAAACCCCACTCTGTTAAGTCGAGATCCTTTGCTCTCAGTTCTGTCACGCTGCTCTTGCTCTCACAGTAATATGGATTAAAGAACTGGTGCAAATTCTGTGATTCTTGGGATCAGCTCTGTAATAAGACCTGTATCCTTCTGTGTACCAGTATCTGCATTGCTACGATCTTAACAATATACAGTGTGACTGTAGGGAAAGAGCGTAGATGGAAAAACTAAAGGAAGTGGAGGGAGAAGTTCACATTAACCCAACAATAATTAGAAAGAGAGAGGGACAGAAAAGTAAAAGCTGGGTTAAGATACATCATAAAGATGTGTACAGTCAGAAGCGAAGAAATGGAAGAGGGTGAGAGGATGTATTCTCCCATTTAAGGAGATGGTAATGAATAGATAAGAGAAAAATCCTTGAGATGGACAAATATGGAGGAAACATGCTGAGGCAAATCGATCACCATTTCCCTCTAATGTCTGCCTTGGGAATGAAAATGGAGAGAGCAGGACATGGAGCGAGAGAGGGACAGAGGAGAGAAAGAATTATGGAGGCTGGTGTGTCCAGACAAGAAGAGATGAAAGTATAAATTACAAAAGGAGCTAGACCAGGAGGGAGAGAGCGGAAGAGAGTCAGGATGAGACAGAAGAAGAGATGGATGGGAGTGGTGGGTGAAGGATGATCGGAAATGCTTGTAATGAGACCATGGATTTGTGTGTGTGTGTTTATATGTGAAGCAGTGTGTGTCTCTATAGAAAGTCTTATCTGAGTTTGTTTACCCAGCTAAATCCTCCTACAGATGTCTCCCCCTCTCAATCTTTGCTCAGTTCATTAAGTGTGTGTTTAGGTATGCAAGATATTTAAAAAAAATAATCAATTATGTGTTATCATTCTTCCCCCCAACTCTATCTCTCTGTGCCTCTTGCTTTTTCTGTTTCCTTTTTCTCTGCTCTGTCAGTGTGAAAGATTAAGAATCTATTAAATCCTGAGCCAGACCAAGTGACCCATCCCTCTGATCTTCAAGTCTGACTGTGCTCCTGAATTTCATTAGCATCTCCTCTGAATGTGTGTGTCAGTGAATACGTGAGAAGATGAAGTGCTACACACATGCTGAGGTAAGGATGCAAGGTCGCAGACAAATCTCATTAATCGTGTGTGTGTGTGTGTCGTAAATTTACAATGACACACACACGCACGCACCGAACATGCTTGAAGGTGTGTGAGTGTCTATTTAACTACTGAAGGTTATTTATTCACAGTCATTGTAAGATGTCACCATACACACAACTATACATTCCCTGAAATAAAAGCTGTGAATGTTTAAGATGCAAGATGAACACTTGTATGAATATTTGTGAACAAGCTCTATGTTAGCTCCAAAATTCTCAGATTGGATATTTACTTATTTTATTTTGTAGGGTCAAAACCAAACTTCTGTAACTGCTATACCATGCACTTTCAGTTCCTTTCTAACCACAAGGTCACCCCCACTGCCTGTGGTGTGGCCTCTATACTGCATCTGTTGCAGCAGTCAACACAGTTTGGATTTTAACCGAAGGAAATGAATTTCTGTTGCTGACTCATTGCATCACTGGAAACACCCATTGTGTGAAAAAATAACTGCTAATGACTCGACTGCTTTCTTTCAGACGAGCGTCTCTCTTCTGGGTTCACCTGTGTAATGATTGGAAGCCTCTTCTCACCCAGGTGACTCAGTTATGTTTCCAGAAGTTGATGCGCACCTAAGACACAACACCCGTATCAGCATTACGCTTTAGTTGACACCTTAGTGGTGGTGCACTGGCACTGTTGAGGGTAAACATGTTTGTGATTCACCTCCATCCACATGCAGATAACCTCCAAACACTATTTGATTAGATGTAATGACTCACTTTTGCTTTAATTTCCCAGGAGACATCTGCCTCAATGCCCTCAGTAAACTGAACAAATGTTGATCTGTTCATTTATACAAAGTGCAGAAAAGCATTTTGAGTATGACGCCACAGAATGAATGCACAGCCATTTGCTGCCTTTTAAAAATGTAACTGCCTTACAGTAACATTACCATGAAAATAAATCAGAAGTCTCCTGTTAGCCTGATAATCAGATTGAGTTGCCATTTCACCAATTGGACATGTCGGCGACAATTCAACCTCTCAGAGATTCAGCATTCAAAAAGCAGCAGAGGAACCACATCTGAACTGAACATCAGGTATACAGTGAAATTTGGGATTAGGACACATGGCATTGCATTCAAATTAATCTGTGTGCTATATGTTTAATTTTCATACTTAAAATTGTGAAAAAAATAACAGCCCCACAAAGGGGAAAATCAACTTAATCGGCTCTTACTGCCTACAAGACATCAGGGGATCTCCAGTGTACAAATTACACTGGAGATGTATAAATTCCTTGATAACTGTGGCTCTGTGGCATCTCTGTGCTATTTCTTTTTCTGAGCCTCGGCTCTCTCTGGCCCACACCCAGTAATGGTTCCTTTTACTCTGTGCATTAGGAAGAGTGCATCATCCTCATGTCCATCAACCACAATCAAGACACATTCGCTTGGGAAATCAGTGACATGGTGAGCTAATGTGCTACTAGAAGAGGAAGCAGAGCACTACACTATAACCCTGTTTTCACTCATTCATTTAGATATAGATCAGGGTTACCAGATACAGATAATGGATGCTGTAATGGTGGGAATCCCCATGAAAGCTTCTAAACATTACATTCTCTAATTCCAGAAAGATCATGCTAATGGAGAACAACTTTGATGACAGCAGCATTAAGGAAGTGTTTGATTCTCCTTTCATTCAGGTAAATTAATGATAATGTAATAAAGGTTTCCCATGTTGCATTTGGTACTTATGACTATATCCTACAAAGGTATTATCTTATAAGAAAATTACTCTGTTTACCAAGAAACTCTGCTTATGTAACACAAAGAAAAATATTGCAATTGGCACCAATGTGTCAATTTAATATGGGGATGAGGCAATGCCATGATATCCACCTAATGCATCCCCCCGACTCAAACTTCACCAAGTGTACAAAAATATGAAGGAAGCACTGATGAGTGTCTGTCTGTGGAATTTCCCCCTGACAAACATATTTCACACACTCAGACAGCACACATTCTGTCCTTGTCTTTCAATGTGTCTGTGTGAGCATTAATCATGAATAGCTCATTGATGTAGTTTTAGACTGTGACAAATAGGACATTGATCATCTGGTCTGAAACACAGGCACTCAACGCACCAGCGGCTGTGTGACCTAATTGCCTCGCAGTCGCTTCTGTTAGAGCCACGCGGTCACAGAGACAATTAAAGCAGACAGACACTTGAAAAGGACAAGGGGACAAGGGGGCAGCAACAGCACTGTTAGCTGGGTGTCATTACTGAGGAGGAGGAACGGGAGATGAGATATGGAGACAAATAGTTGAGAGGAGGTCAAAAAGTGGGTGTTCTTTTAGGACAGCTCTGAAGAAATGTTTGTTTCTGTACAAAGTGGAAGTGAAAAAAAGTGCTGGATAATAAATTTATCAACACCAGTAAAGTCCCTCTATAATTCTTCTTTTAATTTCCTTTAGGCTACCACAGCTCTGACACCAAACCACTTTTACAAAAATTATGCAAACATGGAGATGAGCTGCAACCATGTTAATGCAAATAAATCATGTTATAATGAGCATGGCCAACAGAGAGAGAGCAAAGTGACAGCAGGAGATCAACTGCTTGGATTCAAGTAGAATGTAAAAACAGGAGAGGGTATGATGGAAGAGAGGAAGAGAAGGATACAGAGACTCAGAGAGGATGGCAGCTGGACGACTTCTTTGAAGCACTTGAAAAAGACAAGAGGACAGGGGATGAGAAGGGCTCTGCAGACGATGTTCATGCAGGCACATAAGAGAGGAGAGGGTAAAGAGAAGGAAAAGAAACCAGGAAAGGTGATACAAAAAAATGAGACACCTACTTTATTTTAATGAAGTATACTTTTTAAGGACTTAACAATGACAACGGTTTATCACAGATGCTATTATAGCTCTAAAAAACTTTCAAGGAACAAAAATTCACTCTCATAGTGAGTCTGACTCATTCTTGGGGGGTGGTTTCATGCCATGAAAAGCCCTTCAACCGAAAAATGTGGACTAGAGTGAAAGCATGCAGGAGAGAAAGATGATAGGTAGCAGAGCAGATTTATAGGGATTGAGATTGCAGCGGTGATAGTGAATAACAAACCTGATGAGATGAGAGAGACATGCGAGATATAAACTAACCTACGGCAAATGAAACAGAAATTAGAAATTGGGAGGAAGAGCTCAATTACTGTGTTGTGCTGATAAAACAAATCTAAGCAGGACAAGACATAAAAATAAGCATTTAGCTTATTTTTATGTCTTGCTAAGATATGCAGATGAGTGATTTAATAATGCTAACATGTTTAATCACATTTAGGATTTTTATTTTTCATTATACCATTCTTGACGGGATGTTCAGAGGTAAGAATCAGCTACAGAACAGAAGCCGTGGAGGAACTGATCAGGTTAGATGATTTTGCTCAACAGCCCTTCCACATGGTAGATGTTAGAAGGGTTTGATTCTTCTGTTTGATTTCTGGGCCTTCAATTTTCCACCACTACACTCTCACCGTACTTCTGACTTTCTGATCTAGTAATACAATTTTCAACCTCCATTCCTTTCTCTTTGCAGGGAGAGGAGATGAAGGCAGAAGAGGGATTTGACGGACAGGAGAGCAGAAGACAGAGGCAGACAGAGAATGGAGAGGAGGGAGTGTAACAACACTCACTGGGTGTTTAATAGCTGTGAAAAACTCTGAGGAGCACTGTCTTAGGTTTGTTATACTTTTTTTCCTTTTTTACAGCCCCTGCCCCCCTTGCTCTTCCTTTTACCAACCATCAGTTATTCTGTGCACTTTACAAAGACACAGGGATCACTGACAATCAAAGACACTTGTTTTCTGGTTAAACACTAAAACAAAAAAGATTAAAAGATTTAGATGGAGATAGACTGACAAAAAAAACCCAGGCTGTCAGGAGGCGCTCGATGAAGAAAATTGTATATGTGATGAGAGAACAAACAGCCATTTCTCAGTGTGGAACTAATGGGTTCCATATCCTGGTGTGAAGAGTGATGCCGGTCTCCATCTGTACGATCACCTGCTGCTCTGCTAACGTCACACAGAGGTGTGAACAGCCTGACCTTGGCACCTTGTGTGTGGGTGGCAAGATAAAAAAAAAAAAACTCCTGATTTTCATGCATCTATGTTGTCAGTCAGTGTCCAATGACACAGGAAACTTCCTCTCACTGTCCTCATCCATGATCCCCGTTCTAAGGCCAAATGATCTGAGCGTATGTGCTGTGTCTTTCGTCTCTGTGTGAGCGTTTTGAAGTAGCCGTGGTTGGGTGTGCGCTCGTGTGTCAGTAGGTCTGGGTGGGGTTTCCTCCTGACCCACCTCTGTGCACTGTTACTAACCACACACTAAACTGAACTGGCTGACTGTGATGGAAAATTAAGTGGATGAAAGAGACAGAGACAGAAACGGAGAGGGAGAGAGTAGCTGTGGGTTGAGTGACTGCAGGTGTGTGGCTGAAATCGTAGCTGAGAAGGAAAAGTCTGGCGGAAAGTTGTTTGGATGTGTGAATCCTTTTTTAAGGTTGTGCAGATCAAGGCTTTAGTCTTCGCTGTCCAGGTGACCAGAGTTAATACAACTGCATCTGCAAGCGTTCACAGAGCCATCTTTGAAAAAGGTCTCTGCTCTGTAAGACTGTAAGTCCTAACTCTTTGTGGAGAGGAGGACAACTGAGTAGAGAAGTTGCCTCTGGGGATCAATGAAGTTTCACATTGTTATTGTAATGTAATATGTGAAAACGAGGCTCATTGTGAGCCCTCAGGATGAAGACTTGGCTTACCCTTTTATAATTCTTGGCTGTAGGCCAGTGGATTATAGTCCTCCTCTCAAGGGGCACGAATTTTCAGAGTCATTATTCTTGCGACTCAAAATGGGTTTATGAGATGTATGCTGATCCAAGTGCAACTGTGTGGGGTGTGGAAATGGCTTAAGCATTCTGAAGGAGGCAAATAAGGAGAAGGAACACACTTCTAAACAAAAAGAGCATTACGTATTCGAGTTGACAGTCACACCAGATGAAAAGGCATAGAGTGTGTACTGCAGGCAGTGTAACAGTTAATATGATTACACAATACAGAACACCCACAATCTTGGCAACATGCAGATATTCAATTGTGACCTGATCTAGAGTGTGAAGACTGAAAACAGGCTCCCTTTGGTGTATACAATATGTATTGTTTAGTCATGTTTTCCTGCATGCATTTATTTCATTAGTATGCTGATCTACCACAACTCGGTTTTAGGCCGTTAAACATAACTTAATTTCTTGCTGACTCACATTTACTTGCACTCTACCTTTCACTGTTCTGGGCTGCTATGAAAGTAGCATTTAATCAAATGGAGCCTAGTTTTAATCTAAGCAGACTCACTTCTTGAAAAATCACTAGTGGTTAAGGCAGAGGAGTACAATAAATCTAGGTTAATACGTCATAAATCTATGGTAATACAAAAGAGATACAGCGAGAACAAGATAAAAGCAGAGAGGAAATGGGATACTTCACAGAAAGCCTGCTAAGTACGAGGGAGGAGAGAGAGAGTTGGAGACAAACACGCAGCACAGGGTTTCCTTTCTTTCTCCTCCTAAAAGGAGACATAGGAAAAGAGGGAAAGAGACGTGGAGGAGGAGGAGGAGGAGAAAGTAATTACGGAGCTGGGGAGAGAACAGAAGGAAAGGAGAGAAAGTCTTCTCATCTCTCTGTTACGCTTTGATGGAGCACGGCAGATCCTGTGAAGTGGGGTAGGATTAAAAGAAAAGTGAAAATTATATGGGAAAATTACATCGGGAAGGACCACACACACACACACATGCACACAGTGGAGAAAAGGTGCAAAGAGAGATACTGGTGAATCACTCATTTATGACATATTTGTACTCAGGCACATAGGACACGCAGGAGCTTACAATCATTTAAAAGCGAACAAAAATAAATGAGCCAGAATACATACACGCTGAATGACACATCACTGAATCACTGATGAGGTGCCAGTTTGTTAGTGCTATTTGTCAAAGAAATGAGCCTGATTTTAGGCTGCTGCTACACCCTCCAACACCGTACACTTGTTCCACACTGTAACATAAAGTGCAGTCCACTAATGTTCCCGGATAGGAATCACTAAAGTGATATAATGTGACAGTAACAATGTTGGACGGACTTTCTGCCAGTCCAGGAGAAAGATGCGTAAGCTTTAGATCTTAGTGTGAGTTACATTTAAACTCAAAACTAAGCAACCAGCTACACTGACAGACATCTGCTAGCTTAAAGTTGAAACATTAAGGGTTGGATACAGGGGATGTAGCTCAGTGGTAGAGCGCATGCTTCGCATGTATGAGGTCCTGGGATCAATCCCCAGCATCTCCACCTTTATTTACAACCTCAAGCTTCTTCAGCCTTTATTGGGTCAGGAAAATTAAGTAATTGTGTGTAAAATGATGAACTATAAGACATAAGAATGTGGTTCAGTTAAGGGCTCCTGGTGTCAGAATATTCCTTTGCTGATTCCAGCACAGCTGAGAACCTCTTGGAGGAGCAGGGATGTGCTTGTGTTGGTCTGTGTGTGTGTGTGTGTGAGTGAGGAAATAATGTTTACCTCCAAGCTCAGAGCTAAACTTGAGAAGCAATAAAGCAGGTTATTGATGTGAGACAGATGGGCGGATGGATGAAGGATAGATCAATGAGGGGATAATACACAACCTCCACAAGCAATCTCAAAAAACAGTTCTGTGGATGGTGTTTAAGCCGAATAAAGATTGTCGCCTGAGAAGCTGGATTTAAGGGCTAAATATATGTGGATGAAATGACTGTGTTGTCGCTTTGAGAGACACTTGCAAACCAGGTGTTTCAATGAAATAAAAGCCTTGACAAAGCTGAGAAGTGATGTGAAAAAGACTAAAACTATTTGAATGGGTATTTGTCAGAATAGGATGCTGAGGAAAGAGATTTTGGCAGCCGTTTGAAAGGGGTTTTTGAGAAGCATGCGTCATATGGATTTTCATAATACTGCACCTTATTATAAGGCAGTTCTGACGAGACAGAAAAGGGTTAAAAACACACAAACACACCAGAAACAGTTCTGCCAGTTTAAAATAAAACCATGCAGCTTTCTAACAGGGGATGTAGCTCAGTGGTAGAGCGCATGCTTTGCAGGTATGAGGTCCTGGAATCAATCTCCAGCATCTCCAACAAAACAACACCTAAAGACACTGCAAATGACTCGTGGATTAAACCACTTCAGGCAAATTCAACAATTGTAGAACAAGCTTACCTATACAGGTGTTACAGGTTACAGCTGTTGCTTTCAATTGCAGCATGCAGGAAATGGCAGTGAGTGTCAGAATATCAGATTATATATATTTCTGAAGGTAATAGCTGGCTAATGTGTATCTGCATTCTCCACACTTATGTTTTTAATTCTAACTTTCAAAATATTCTTCATATGCTACCCCATATTTACATATCTCATGGCATCAGAGACAAACTAAAATATTTTGAAGAAGTCTCTGCTAAGAAAAAATGTGTGTAACATCGGCAGAAGATGAACTTTTCTGAATCACACCCTGACACAGGTACCACTATCATTAATAAAATACCGGATGATGACATTTTCGGTGGAGTCATGATGTAACATCCCATTACCGGAGTTCAAAAGCAATGTGACATGAAGCGTTAGCGGTTTGTCAGGTCTGTGGCAGCCACATATCATATCACGATACTTCAGATATGGAAAAAAAATATCTATCTATTTTAGAAGCTTCCTCCTTTGAAAAGAGATGACTACTGGCAACAAAGAGTCTAAGATTTCTGGCATATTTTTGAGGCTTCTCTCTGAATATCAGATGATTGGTTGAAATCTATCAGCGGTTTGAAGGATAAGGTTAGCAGGTAAGCAGGCAAACTATATTTCTGCCCCATTTTAACCCAAATAATCCCAGCCAAAGATAGGGAGGAATGGAGTAAAGACGATTGGTGATCAGACTTTGGGAAAACCTTTTCCAGCTCACTCTGTCATATTGTTTGGGTTTAAGCAGTCCTGGAAACATAGACAGAGAGAGATGCAGCTCAGGGGACAAGGCCCAGGTGTTCATAGGAGACAGTCAGATGGTAGTAATCTATCACTGTAGCTGCTCCAGACGGTGTTTGTGTGCATGTGTCTGTGTGTGTCTGAGTACGTGCATCGCTGTCTGTCACAGGAGGTGTCCTGTCGTGCTGACGATGACTTTGCAAAAAAAAAACCACACATCTCACATCCAAAAAAGATGCTTCTTTTTAGAACTCATCATTCTGTCTTGAGAGTAAATATAAGTTTCGTTTGCTCTGTGTTTGCATGAATGTGTGTACATAGTCTGCCTGAGGGGTCAGGGTTAGAACTGAATACACCACATCAGCCTTGCAATATATGTACAACTGACCCCCACCCTCTCCCAAAACAGTAAGAACAACCTTGTTTTGACCGATCAGCCTTTTGGCTGGCCAGTGTTATTTCTAAAATGTTGAAATACTTCATTTCCTCTACTTTCATCCAACTCTGACCCCAGTTTCATAAAAGTTTCTTAAAAGATATTAAAAGTAAGTTGTGATGGCCAAAAGCCAAATGAAAAAAAAAAAGGAAGCACTTACAGAGCTTATGTTTTGTCTGTAACAGTTATCATCTGTTTGGCTTTAATGACTCAGAATCTATGTGTCTACAACGTAGGGAAAAGCAGTAAAAACGACTTGTTTTTGCAGAAAATAAATCTGAATATTGTGATTATGAGCTTAATCATGTTGAAATTATGTTTTAATGTATGCTGCAGCTAAGGAAAGACAACATTTTAATTTAAACACGGTTTCATTTCTCTCTCATCAGTCTGAACAACGGAAATGAACGGTTTTTGTCTGTGACTATCCCTGAGGAACTGCTGCATCTAGGGGATAACTTGTTGTCTCTGTTTCAGTCAACAACTTGGCTGTTCAACCGTGAGGAGAAAAACCAAAACCACTGGTGCCATAATCATCCCCGTCTCTGTCTCACTCTGCTCCTCACGCTCTGTGCTCCTTCTCTCTCGCTCTGTGACCCATTTCTGGATCTTCTCCCCGGTGCTCAAGTCGACAATTACAGAACAGACCTGGGATTCAAGGATTCACTGGTTGAGTTTCAACAAAAACAGGATGCTTATCAAGGCGTTGGCCTTCAGACACACAAACACACACACTCACATTTGTACTTTTATACTTGCGAGGATCCTCATTGACACAAGCATTTGATCATGCAACTGCTTAATCTCAACACTTAAGGTGTGAAACTTAACTTGGTTCGCACAAAGACAGACATACAAGAGCAACAAGATCAGAAACAAACAGATCTCACAGTTGCATTGCCACAACTATGCCCAAAAATGCTGCATCTCAATTACACGCACACATTTTTGCAATTTGCATAACTATCCTCTCACTGATGTTTTCATCAAGCATCTGCTCTGTACTGTGTGTGTTAATTCCTGTTTGTTTTAACTTCCCTGACACACATATACACACAATACACCATCTTTCTTGTAGACAAGAGCTATGATCCCTCTTCCTGCCGTGAGATAGGACAATAAGCGACAATGATGAGACAGAGAGCAAGAGAGAGGGAGTGGAAACATTGGTTATGACTTTTGCTCTAATTCTTAGTTTGGTATAGAATGAAAAATGGATACCCCACCCACTTCCTATAATATATTGCACTCCATGGACTGACTGAATAACACACTCACACACAGCTAAAATAAATAGTCTGGTGTTAAGTGAGACACGTTTGCTACGATCTCTCCCTCTCACAAAACATTCCCACCCAGCGTCTTACACACACGGACACGATTAAGATTCCACAACGTGTCCAGATTCCAGAGTGCTCCCAGAATCAACACGGCTTCCTAAATTTTACTGTTTAGGATTGATATATTAGTTCCACATCCCTTCTCACAAGCAAAATTACAAAGCGCTTTACAAATTGAAAGAACAAGTTGTAAAATGGGTCATTCAGCCATTGAGAACAGTTTTTCTACAAGATCCTTCAGGGTTATGCAAAATGATAATAAACAAAGGAGAATTGAAAATCGACTAATAAATGGAAATGTAAAATTCAAACAGAAACATGTCCCTGTACACTGCCATTTCTAAAAGTCTCTGCATCCTCCCTTGTGGGTTACTCTGCAGTGGCAGGTGTTTAACGTCTTTCTTTAACACAGTGAACACCCCGTTGGCCTTTCACTCGGGTGTTACGTGTAGGTAGCGGTGCCTTAACTGCTTTTAAACATAATGTAGGACATTTTTGAGCATCGAGTAAATCTGAGTAGAATTTATACTGGCTAGACAGTTAAACTTCTTATCTTTGATTTAAGCCTGCTTCGCTTTTCAGCCAGATGAACTCTGAGATCAGTGTAGCTCTTGGATGCAGTTCTGACCCCATTCCCTTTTCTATGCTGGCCGATTCTTACAGAACCTCATCCAATGTGTTTGAGCTTTTACTGTGAATAATGTCACAGCTTGAGCCTGAGCACATTCAGGACACTGGTCTTCATACAAAAAGACTCTGTAGTCCCATATTTAAGGACCACAGAGTCTAAGGCCTGATTTTTTTGATCACATTTTTCAAACATTGGGTTTCTGCAGTTTATACTGTATATATTTTGAAGCAAATTGGCATCACAATTAGCAGAAGAAGACGACACAGAATATTCTGAGTCTCTCAGTTAAAACATCTTGTATTTATGAGAAAAATAATGGCGACAGAAAACACAGGAGGATGCATATTCAGACTGACAATTCTGTAACACAGTAGGTATGAAAACATCCATCATTTCTTTAAAGCTAACACAGTAGAGAAGATCTGGGCTTTGAGCCAAACACTAGTGGAACCAATAACACTGTGTATGGTCATGTTTTCTCCACTGTGGAAAGAACTTTTAATAAAGCTGCTTCATGTGGGACATCAATGGTCTAGTAGCACCACTGGTGTTGACATAATTAAGAGGGTGTCGGCCGTAATATCAAAGCGTTAGCGTGATGATCGCGTTTCAAGCACTCATGCTATAAGCACTTCTGAGAAAACAACACTGTGGAGGGACACAGTGATCTAGTCTCACTGGCATCACAGCAGCTAAATGAGTGTCAACCTCACCATCATCAAACTGTGGTTACTACAAAACCATGTCTCCAAGGATCCACTCCAAACATTTCTGTGCTGAATGATGTCGCTTTTTTGTATTAGACACTGGAGAGAAGCAGGAATAAACACCACTCATATTGATGGATGAATATGATAAATACAAAGGACTTGAACTATTTTGAAGATGCAGGGACACGTGTCTCATGATTCCTGTTGATTTTCTGCCAGATACATTTTTACCTTTTATCTAGCGACCAACCAGATTTTCCTTGGGACTCCTTAAGGCGTCCACTGGCTTGAAAGACAGCATTGCTTTTGCTGTTAATAACACAAACAGGTCCTCCACATCCTTGTGGTCATTCTTTATCCATGGTCTCAGCATGAGTTTAGTTTATTAGACAATATAAAGCAGGATAATGTTACAAAGGCCAGGGCTTATTTCGACTGTAGTCCTTGATAGTTCTGTTACTGGCTTCTAAAGGCAATTCACCAGTAGCATCCCATTTTATAGCACATTTATTTTACCAGTAACAAGTAGCTCTGGTTTTGGAAGACCACTCCAAACCAAGAAAGACTCCATGGGGAACAGGGGCACAGTTTAATGGGGATAACAAATCTCTAACATTTCACCTTAGATATGTTGCCAAAATAACAGAGTGGGGGCTGACAATAAACAAGGTTGCAGGCAGGATTAGATACCTGACATAAATGTGTCAGGTGAGTTAAGATTCACAACATCGTTAGTATCGTGTTTCCAACGTCACAAACTCTTCTGAGAAAAGCTGCAGTCATTTTCTCCACTGATACCGTAACTGTTTGTCACCACGGAATAAATATTTCAGATGGTGCATAAATATTTTTACAAGAAAGACTTTACTGCTTGCGTTTACCACACCCCTCTCTCTTAAACTTGTTTTTATCGTTTCTCTCCTCTCTCCTCCCTGTCTTAGTTTCTTTCTCACTTTCCATTTCTCTCCTTTTCACCCCCCCTTCATTTCCATCCAGTCCTCACTGCACTCTCTACTTACTCAGACCACACCACATGAACCTTCGTGTAATTACCAAGAATGACATATCATTATGAATTCAGGCTCTCTGAGAGGATTTGGCAAATGTTTGGGTTGTAGCCAAGTTCTATAAATTGTGACATGTGTCTTCAGTGTTGAGTGCAGATATGTGGCAAACAGTACAAATAGTGTAATAAATGGGTCAACGCTACACAACTCAAGTAAAGATGATTAAGAAAGCACAGGGGATAAGTGCATAGATATGTGAGGGGGAGTAAAGTCTGCACAGGAAATAGATAACAGAACTCCTTCGAGTTGTTTGACTGTGTGTATTAACACTCATGTACATACTGTATATGGATAGCAGTGTGAGTGTGTTGATGTCCCAGCCTTGTCACAGTGTATATTTTTGTGTCTGCATGTACTGTATGTATGTCTCCTACCTTCAGCCTCAGTGTATGTGGTTTCAGGTGAGGGAGTGTCCTGGCCCCAGTCTCCTGCCCTGTAGATCTGTACGACCAGGAGCCGTTTGAGTGACACCAGGTCAGCATCTTTGAGCCCCATCTCCAACTGGCGGACAAGGCCTTGCCCTGGCTGGCTGGTCACCACGGTAACCTGGGAATGTGGCGAGAGGAAATGGAAAAAATGCCTCTGCAAACATGAAAGAAAAAGGACTCAAAAGACATCAACTCAAAAAAGAAAATAGTTTACAGTGGCATCTCTATACATGATGGATGAATCCAGTTGGGGGAACATGAGGTTAAATGCATCATGGTAAAGAGAAATCTTGACAGTGTAGCTGAATGTTTCAAAGGGGCCACAGCAACATTCAAAGTGCATTAACTGAAGTGCTCTCCATCCGACTATTTTGAAATAAACCATCACTGTTGCTCTTCCACAACCACATTAAACAACCTCTATCACGTTTTTTTTTGTATTATACCACATTGATGTTCCTCCCCACAACTTTCCCCCAAAAGCTTACTCTTGAATTGTTCCAGCTGGTGTTATGAAAGATAAAGTTTGTGTTACACAGCTGTCAAATTTATAGACGTACAGCTCACAAAATCACCACAACAAAGCATTCTGTCTGACTGTAATGTTTCTGTGTTTACGGCCACAACATGCAGTAAATTACAGTTAATAAATGAAACACACAGTGTCACAATTGATGTCATAGCCCCCGTAAAGCAAACTCCCCCAACAGAAAAGCAGCATATCATATGTTACAGTGACACAAATCTACACTAACTCACTTCATGAGAGAAAAAAAAACCCAAAACAAAATACAGCTTTAATTTTCCATTAATTTTCTGATAATAAAGATTTCTGCTGAACATTCATCTTCAAATAAGAGGGCTATGTCTGATCATGGAAAAAGATTAAATTAGTTTGGGGCAGAAAACAGATAAATGTTAAACTGATGTTAAACATCCTACTGAATGGCATTAACAGTAGCAGTAAATGATGTTTCTAATGTGATTATTGATGGGTTCTGCTCTCTGCTTCCTGATGTTTAGCCAAAAATAGCATCTGTTGCTGAAGCCTGACGCACATCATTACACACACACACACACGTGAATGCTGAAAACGTATATACAAATGAATATGTACATTGTATAAGTGGATCAGCAGCACACACACATACACAGTGTCACGTCTCTGCTTAGTGTCTCTCAGCCTCCTAATAGTGCTATTCATATCTGCTGCTGTCGGAAACAGTGGGTCTTAGTGTAATCATCTGTCCAGAGCTTCCCAATAAAGCTGGTTGGATTTGAGAAATCCTCGTCAACAGCCCAGAGCCTTGTATCCAGAGGACGAGTTGTTCAAATTTAACAAGAAGGGCAGTGACTGGCTCATCTCTCAACTGGCTCTCCATCTGTCCAACATTTAAATTTAATAAATGAGATGCTTTCATTCATTAATGTCAGCTAATATTCCTCTTCCCCTAAACGGTAATGTGCTGACATCAAAAATGCTGTATTTGTGTCTCAAGTTTTGAGCCCGGAACTGGAGTATTAGCTGGCTTTGAATTACATAACATGAGTAGGAATTAATAGTTGTACTAAATGTGCTGTGTCCATGTGGTAGCTATGATCTTTTATTGATGTCAACAATTCCACCCAGTTTAATCATAATGAAGCAATGTACGTTAGTGAGAGGAAACACATTACACTAGGAGTTGCAGACTGTGCCAAAGCAGGTGCAACTCAATAAGGAAAACTACATGTACACTCAGTGGAATTGGGACTGATAAATGACAGCTGATTGGATATTCTAGCAGGTACTGAGAACTACTGACGCTTTTCTGATGTCAGTTTTACAACTCTCACTAGACAGATGGTTCAGCAGCAGATGAGTAGAGCTCATTTGCTGCATTTGAAATGTACATGAGCTGGTTTTAATTGGACTGTCTGATATGAAATGTGAAGAGTTCTCAGATACTAAAATGGACTGTTAAAGCTTTTAAAAACGTGCTAATGAGATTCATAATTCAATATGTTTTTTTTTTTTGCAGCTGCTGAATACACTGAATTGTTACTGAAGAGAACAATTTAACAGGTGTAAGAGGAGCCTCTTCACTACATTAGCTGAAGTACAGAGCTTGAATATCAAAAGGGATTCAGTCTAAGCTCCTCTGCAGCTGAAGAGTTACTGTTTCATAATGGATATAAAGAGACAGAAACAGTTGTGTTGTTTGCCAACCCAAATTGAATGACAAAGAAGAGATTCAGCCCTATTTTGTATGTGTTTCCAAATGGATTGAAATCTTTATATATTGTCAAAAGTAGGTGGCTTGTGGACATGGTCCCAACTTTTCTCAGTGTTGCTTCGACGAGCACCAGCTCGATTAGCAAGGACAAAGTCAAGGTAACCACAAAGTTTATTAAATTAGAAGCAAATTGTGTTTTCTTGTTTCGCTGTTTGTATATAAACAAGGTATATCTGTGCTCACCTCCACAGATGTGTTGTTGTTGGCCTGGTTTCCAGTACTGGTATGTCTGATATACTGTTTAAACTGCTGCAGACTGTCCAGCACTGCCTGTCGTAGCAGCTTGCCTCCTCTGGCTGCTCCCCTGGTGCAGCCTTCACCTGGAATAGACCTCAGCTCCTCCACACAGGAATGCAGCCTGGCCAAGTTACCACGGACCTGCTAAAAATAGAGAGGGCAGGAAGAGAAAAGGGGATAAAAGAGAGAGATAATGTGGGTGACAGAAAAATACAAAGGGAAGAATTGCGAGACAAAATGTACTAGAAAAAGCAATAATAGGAAAGAGATAAAGTGTTTTCCACTGCTTTTATAAACATGTCACCTTTATCTATCTTACCACAAATGGTAGTAGACATTCCTGCTGCCTGCTGATGGCGTACAGGCTGAGAAGCGGTATCCTACAAGGTCCATCCAGACTACAGGCCAGGGACAAGAAGTTATCCAGAGCATCACAGAGCACCTTACAGGTTTCTGACCACCAAGGTGGCAGCGTGTCCACGATCAGGACCCTGGCTGGTTGCCGCTGGAATGAGGAGGAACAGAAAGCAAAGCTCCCAGAGCTGGAGGAAGCTGCTTGCCTCTTTCTGTTGTCCATGGAAATCTGAAAACAAGAAACACAAAATCCTTCAACACACAGTGACAAAGAAAATGACGAAAGGTATAATAAAAACATCTGAGGCTATGGATATGGATATGTAGAGGAAAACAAGTAATTACCAAAAAATATAAATATAATGACAAACCATTGCCCTATAATGATAATCACCCCATGCAGTCTGCAACATTCACCACTGGAGACCAGGAAGTTCTGGTAGACCAGTGCCACGAGGCATTGTGCAAAGAGGACAACATATTTTGTGGAAATTCTCCCTCAGCTGGTCTTTATCACATAGAAGAGCCTCACATTGTGCTAAGTTAAGATGTGCAAGTTAATTGATATGTATTCATTTTGAACTACTGATGACATTGCACTTTGATAGTTTGGTACTCATCAGCACTAGTTAATACATCTGAATCTAAATTTAATTCTTAATTCCAGTTTAGAAAAAAAAGTCTAGACCACTGAGCTTTTTATAGACACCTCTTTGATAAACCCTTTATCTAATCCACATGTATCAGGAGGAAAGCTTATCTTTTTTCCTTTTCACAGCTTCAAAAGCATCATCAGAGAAACATCTGTGTAGCTGTCAAAAGGCAACAGTCAGTCATGCAACAGATATGGCCAGGGGGTCGGAGAAGGAAAAACCCCCTCATGCTTCAATCAGAGTCAGTCACTCCATATGAAATCATGTCATTATGGGATATGTGTCCGTATCATAGTCTGTATGAATCTGCCTTTTTGTGTCCAGTCATTTACATCATCATTGCTGAAGGGACCCCCTGTTTTGACACACATCAGTACTACTGGTCACTTCAGTTCCACACCATATTATATCTCAGATCCCTAACATACACAAACATAGCTATTTGTGTATACTTAATCCTAGCTCGACTACTTTGCAACAGGGACACTTCTTCACACTGCTTGGCAGGAACTAGGCTGGAAATAGCATAAACACAGGCGAGATGCTTTAATCAGCCGGTGTCCAAGGTCTGGGTGCTGCATTTCTGAGGACTTACAGAGGACAATTTTGTTTACAAATTCCCTTTCATAGTTGAGTGATGAATTAATTTAAAGTCGGATGGAGTATTTCAGCTTTATGTCATCACGTTGCCATGACTCTACCACTGGGGCTGCTTCACATCATTTGTCCCAGGATTTAAACACACACACACACACACACACAAGCACATCATCATATTGGCCTGCTGATGCCCACAACTAAACACTGACCAAGGTAACGAGTCTCATGGAAAACAGCTGAAAGCCTGGACTCCTCTTGATCAGAGTAAAAGCCCCTGACAGAACTAATCCCTTCCTATCGAAAGCTGAGCTCTGAGCACTCTTTATCATCCAGGCTCTGAAATCCACTGTCCTGAAACCCTGCTCTGTTCTGATCTTCACAGAGAAGGGCTATTTTACCGGTAAGACTCAATACAAAGGGTATATTGTGTGAAAGTGTGTGTTTGTCGTTTGATCTTGTGCCCTTCTCATCAGTCTCTGACTCAGTCCCCCCTCTTCGAAGCCAAATTCTATCCTTCTTACCACCCAGATCACACATCTTTCACATTCACTCCTTTGATCTTGAATCATCTCTTAGACCACTCTTTGTGTAAACATAGATACATTCAACAAGATTTAGCCCAGTAGTCAAATAATACAGCTTCTGTTTGCCACACCTGTACTGGGCAGGTGTCTGTGGTAAGACAAATGGCTGTTGAAAGCTAAATATTATACCTACACTCAGGTCATTGTTTGTTTAGCCAAGTGTAGCTAACTGTTACCTCAGTTAGGTTAATATCCTCCTCTTTTTAGTTGGCTTCTGTAGAAATAGTTATATAAATGCAGTAAGTATCCAAAATATTTGACATTAAAAAATAACCATTACTACTTCTAACTTGACAAGTACATCAAAGCTAACAGTTTCTTTGCTAGCAGGCTAATGTTTGCTATAGCAGGCTAATTGTAAATAAAGTTGGGTTGCTCTGTCGACTCAGTGGCACCAGGACAATGTGTGAAGATTTACAAACAAAGATTGTCCATTGGTAAGGTAAATCACTCACTCAGTACTTACCATGTAGAAATGTTTTAACTTAAAATAAATAAATACAATTTCCAGGTTCCTTTGATT
Source organism: Toxotes jaculatrix (assembly GCF_017976425.1). Classification (NCBI taxonomy): domain Eukaryota; kingdom Metazoa; phylum Chordata; class Actinopteri; family Toxotidae; genus Toxotes; species Toxotes jaculatrix. The sequence goes on from NC_054416.1 coordinate 10,437,333, forward strand.
AATTTGTTAGTTCTGAATAGTGTGGAGTAAATATTGGACTAGAAAAAAAATATGGGTGGACATTTTTCACTATTTTAGGATTTTGGCTATTTCATTGAGTGAAGGAATGCATTGAAAGCAAAGCACTGGAAAGTCTGTCTCTTTCATTTTACCATGAGGTTCATATGTTTAGAAAAAACTGTCTTTTAAGTAGGCAGTGTTTGCACACTTGAGCATCTGTTACTCCAAATATGTTTTTAGAAATATATTTATTTCAAAACTTGTGCCTCTTGTCCTGCCCTCCCCCTGTGTGTTTATTTCTATTCATCATTTTTAGATGAATTGAGGAAAAGATAAATGAGAGGCCAAGTGCAGGGACAGAATGAAAGAGTTATATGGAAATTTGTTCCTCATTGTTGGCCTGTGCCGTTCAAGTGCTTTCCAGTAGTTAGTGTGTGTGTGTGTGTGTGTGAAAGAGAGAGAGAGGCATTTCAAGCCATGAAAGTACTATCAAGATGTGATAGGGATTCGGGGAAACGGGGAAAATACAATATATGAGTTTTGATGTGCGTGCGCGTGTGTGCGTGTGCTGTATGAAAGGGCGCTGTGGTCTGTAGGCTTTGGTGAATGCTGGTTTGTGAAGTGAGAGCTGATTGATGTGCAGTCACATAACTCTTTCACACACACAAGCACACACACACACACATTGTGCAACATATTACTTTGTCTGTGTGCATGAGATTGACATGAAGAAAGGTGTAACATGCACATCTGCTCATGGGAGATAAGATGATGTGTTTGTGTATCTGTGTGTTTTAGACAGGAAGAAAATTAACTTCTGCCAACTCGTGTGTGTGAGACCAGATGATCAGGCCTTAATGTCACTGGCTGGGCAGTGGCTTCTTAAGGGCACAGGTAATCCTCCACCTTCCCCTCTTCCTTTCATTCCTTCCTTCCTAGTTAAACTCTTAATCAGATATGTCCACACACATCTGACACCCTCCTTCCCATTCATTCAGGGCCTCTACACTCCTGCTACGGCTCAGTGCTAAAAGCTCTAATTTTATCTGTAATGTATACACTGTGCATAAGATTAACACTGGGATGCATAGACCTTACTATAGGAATCTTCCACTGAGACGAATGTTGAGTTTTCAGTCTCAAACATGAAGGCCCATGTAAGGGGATTAGGTTTACCGATATGACTTGAGCTTAATCGTTCTTTCGCACAGACACACACTCACAAATGCATACACACACGTACTAAAATACACACATGTACTTCCTAATTTAGTTGTGATAAACACTCATACTTCTAGGTCAGTAGGAGCTTTGCGACAGCGCACTAATCTGCTATGCCTTTTTGATTTACTGAGGGGGATTGGGGAAAAGTTTGCCCAGTAGTTTTAGTTCTTATTTTGCACACCAGTTGCTTTTTCAGTCTAGTGTGGTTCTTGCACCATTTTGACTTTAACTTTTGGGTTTAGTTTTACTCACTGTGTGATTGAGGTTAAATTAACGTTAAGTCGGTTGTGTTAAGTTGTTTACTGCCTTGAGGAGTTTCTGCTTAATTCCCTAAAATGGGAACAGGGCCATGAAATTAGAAAATCCCCTCAGTACATTCTAAGGGTTTTAGTTGAAGAAGGTCAGATGGATGTAGATAGTAGACACAAACATAGTTTCACAACTTTAGGTTTTAATAAACTGAATTTTTTTTTGTGATATCCACTCATACCATATCTGCTTTGGATCTGCACTTACTAATTAACACATTATATCTTATTCATTTAACAAATTGTGTTAATTAGTGATGTGTGGAGATGCTGCTGGGTTGACTGGCATGCCAGCTGCTGGTATTATCTTCACGTTTGCTCTATAGACATGAAAGTGGTATTGATCTTCTAGCCTAACTCTCGGCAAGGGCGCAAATAAGTGTATTCACCAAAACTGCTGAACTGTTTCATTAACAAGAATGGTGTGTTCAGAGTTGCCTGTTTCATACGGTTAGGGAAAAAGCAGAACACCATCATCCACCCTGATTATTATATGTAGACTATGACCGCTGAGCAGGAATTCACCTTAAAACCGAAGGCTTGCTTCAGCTTGTTAGCAGCAGTCTACAGTGATATGCTGTGTGTAATATGCTGGTTTAGAAGTAAGCACGATTGTGAAAATTGCTTGTTTACAGTATAAACACAGCATACCTCTCATGCATCCGTCATGACACAAGAGTTCTGACTTCCACTGAACTGCAGATATTTGTTTGCTCGGTTCTGCTGACAGGGTATTAGTATGTGTTTGTACTAATCTTAGTGGGAAAACAACTTTACTGGAAAGCATTTTAGGACAAAAGTGTGTGTGTGTGTTCATGCACACATGAGACCAGACCTGTTCACCATGTTTTTTTGTGTTTACAGCTACTACTCCCACAGTCAGCCCCTCAGTTCCCCTTGGTCCCTGTCTCCAGTCCCTGGTAAGTTCCTGGCCTTTTACAAGACCAGATTTTTTTTTCTCTCAGACCTGTCTTCCCCTAGCTGTCCACTAGATGTCCTCAGATTTTCCTTTCCGTTCCTGCCCCACCCATCCACACACCCACATCAGCTGACATCAGCCCTGCAGTCACCTGAGCTCTCCCCACCTGCACCCCATTCCCTTATCAGCCTTGCTCTACACATGCCAGTTCACTTCCTGTGTTCCTTGTTGGATTGTCAGCATATGTTCCTGTGTGTTTTCCTTTGTGCCTGGTACCTGCATGCAACTGCCTGTTTTGTGTACCTGCCTGCCTGCTTGTTCATCCATCTGCCTGTAAGCCTGGTTTTCTTCAGTTTGATTTTTAAGTTTCCTCACTGCACCAACCTTTCTCTGTCTGTGTCTGCTCATGGATCCTCCCTTGCCTTTGTTGCTGCCTTCCACGGTGACAACTATAGGGTGTAATAGAAGAGAATAGGGCAGAGGGGAGGAGATGAACATACTTTACAGTAAAAGGATGGGTGCAGAGCCTTTATGGCTTAATGGTCTAATGGGAATCCAGCTTTCTAGGGAGGTAATGTCTTGTTCAGTGCTGATATAAATCAGCTAAGATATTTCCCAGGCAACAGAAAGACCTGTCTCCATCTTGAACCAGAAATCATGTTACAAAAATGGCCTTTTTTCTTCATCAGGAGGCCTTAATGTCTTGCTGAGCACTACTACTAGATGTGTTTTCATGTCTATGCATCAGGACATTTTAGTACAGGTTCACATAGGTAAATGGTTTTAAGAGTAATGACTGCATGGCAAGGTGCCATAGTGAGATCAGAAACACAAAGCCCAGAGTCTAAGTCAGAAACCTTTATTTCATTAGCAATGATCCAGTGACTTTGTGTAATGTGAAGAGTCGTTTGTAGTGATGACCCCACAAACTCTCCATCTCCCTGCAGCTCAATGAAGCTTTGTAGCATCTTTCACATCATTGTTTTGGTTTTTACAACCTCGAACTTGTTCTGGTTCATAAAAAAAACCCCAAACTGTCAATTGTCTATTCTTTCTTTCTTCCTTGCGTATAATTTATTTTGGCTGGCGAAAGACTTCTGCAAGAGCTATTTATTCTGCAGCTCTCCACCTGCATCGTGTTTGGTGTGTAACTGATACCATTCAAGCGCTGCTAAATGTGATTATCCATTACATATCAATCGACAATCTAATTTGTTATTGAAAGCCTGGTGACACTTCCCTCTGTAATGAGATGATGGATGGAGAGTTTTAGCTGGGTTTTTTTCCCCTTGGGGGCGGGGGGGGGGGGGGGGGGGGGGGAGGCTAATAAAGGTTGGTGCCACTCCTTTATATTGATGCTCAACAACAAGCTGATTCTCTTTCAAAAGACCATTTCCAGTGTCATCTGAGCTTAGCTAATGTTTTATCTTAGCTGTGAACTCATTCCAAGTGCCTCTGCCGTGTGAAAATGGCAGAGGAAACAGATTGTCTACCAAACAACAGAAGCTCATGATAATCTTGTGACTGCAGCCTCATCAATAAGTCAGTGTTTCTAATGTACAGGAGTGATGTTCTCTGGGGGAAAACTGCGCCGAGAGTCGATGAACATGGATGACTCTTCTTTAACCGAACGTCAACATCTCTAGGGCTAATGCTGTGAGTTAGATGACGTTATTCTGGTCAGGTCATCTCCTGCTAGTCTTAGGATCTCATGAACAGTTTCATTATATCCTTTGGACTTGTTATATCACAAGATGGGTGATGTGGTTCCTTTTAAGCTCTTCACTGTATTTATGATGATTTACTAAAACAATTCTATACAGACATTGTCATTTTTTCAGTCCTTTGTTACACTTGTTAGTAGGAATGCATCATCATTTCTGGATATATGGGCCCATAATAACAAGCTCAAAGGGTGATTTTTATAGTTAAAAATGAGAGCATGGTGTCTTTATCAGAGAAGGCCTTGATTTTAAACTTTTTTGCTTCCTAAGAAATCTTTCTACTGGGACACAAGATGTTAATGTTTAGTCAGCTGTCTGTTTGGTCTACCCCTTTTCTTAAACCACATGCTGTATGAGTGAAGCCAACCTTGTCCCTTGCCAGCATTGGTTACCATAGTGCCTGATCTGGTACCAAATAACTAAGAACAAAAACACAGCTCTAGCTAAAAATACCAGTTTTCAGCATGTGGCTTGTAGGCAACAGTGGACACTGGTCTTCTTTGTGCCCTCTGGCCATGTGTGTGATGTTGGGATGTCAGGAAGCGCTTCCTGTATATCTCTGCTGAGGGACAGTATAGACAGTATGGCTCTGTACAGTAACAATTACAGCATTAGACCGTCTCATCAGGTCTCTCGACGTGTCATGTGACTCTCCAACAATCCACACTGTTGCTCTTTGTTCCTATGACTCTCTAATCCATATTCAGACAAGGAACAATCAGCAGCATAGGCTATGGATGGTGTCAGCTGTGGTGGTGTTACACTAATGACCTTAACACGGTGCAATTAGTTTTCTTCATTTCCTTTGACAGAATCAATCTGGAAGGTTGTTCTATAGCAGTGACTTGGTGGTTCTTGAAGAGTTGCCATTTGTGGTCTTTCATTTGGCTAATAAATTTTCCCTTTTTTTTACACAACACACATGTTGCAGCATATTTTTGTGCCATTAGTGGCATCACTGAAAACATAACCTAAAAACCTACACCCCAAGATGTTTACCGCAGAGGCACTGTAGATCTCACCGATGTTGTGACATGTTGTATCCAAGGGCAGTTTTGAGGTTGTACATGGCATGTGTGTGTCACTGCTCGCTCGCTCTCTCTCTCTCATATATGTATGAGGTGAAGGGTTGACAGTGGAGCCGAGTACATCATGGTAACGATGTCACCGCTCTCCCTCTCTGTTTCTGTCAGTTCACTGTCTTCCTCTGTGCTGTATAATGATCAGGCCACTGTCATGTGCCTGTTTGTTTATATGTAGACTGTGGTGTCTTGCGGGTTCTTCTTGTTAACATATTCATGAATCTCACCCTCCGGTTGATCATAATTTAAAGATTCATGTCATGTGCGTGTGTGTGTTTGCATATTGCCTCATGAGTAACACTGCCATGGACTTGATGTAGTGTAAAATGTCATTGAATGTATTGTAAAATGTCAATGCAGAAAGTTTTCCTTAGTCCTCTGTTTCGGTAACAGCTCATCAGTTCACAGTATTTTAACCTGCTGTTACAGTTACGGTACACTGACACAGTTAGCGCTGCTTTGCAGCAGAATAAAAATGGTCTGTTCATTAGATCCACTTAAAAACAGCAGATGTTTTCAGATGAACATGAATGGCTGCTAACTTCAGAGGCAGCTCAAGAACAGCTAATTGGAGGGAGGCTGCATCCACCCGTGCAAACATTGTTCCAAGCCGATCAACATAGAAGAGAGCGTGCTGAATGACAAGCGCCATGTCTGTTAAATTTGCAGGCGGGCTGAAGGTTTGTGGGTAATGAAAGAAATCAGTTCTAAGCAGCAGTAAAGCATATGGATCAGGTTAAGAGAACCTGTCAGATTTTCAGGAATATGAAAAAATGAAATTAATACATAAAGGCTTTTGCACAGAGGTGCCAAAATATGTTAAGCTAGTTATAAACTTTAGAAAAGAGACTGACAAGCTGCCATAGCAGAAACCACAAGCAACATGCTCACACAAGATGAGTTTTGCTGTCTGGCTGCGCTTTGAAAAGTGAATATGAAATTGGTGGGAGGCAACGCTTCTGTCACAGAAAGATTAGGTGAAGCAAAAGAAAACCAGAATTTAAAATGCCAAGGTGTTTCTTTAACCTGCCTCCAGTCCCCTCCAGGTGTATGAAGCATCCCTAAAATTACCTCTGCAGCTGGGAATTCTTCATGGTCACGTTATGTTTGGAGGCAGAGTGCCATGTTTTCTCCCCGTCTGCCGTGCAAGTTCCCAATGTTTAATTCGCAAGTTAAACCAACCATATTAATTTTCATATTAGAGACATAAACATTGCGTCACCATTAACTGAAGGTCTCATCAAACTAACCTTTAAATTCCCCCACCACTGAAAAATATGTTTGCTTGTGTTTTGGTTGTTGTTACTACACGCTGATGTTTGAGCTTCACTGTGCAGAGCTTGTTTTCACACTCATCTCAGAGGCGAGTGTCTGAGCTCACCTTTAGTCTGAGTTTAAGACGTGTACACACAAGCACAGCTTTTGTAACACCACAGCCCTTTTGGAAGCCAAACACGGTCCAATATGTAACTTACACAAATGTGATGTGGAAACTTTGAACCTCCAGGTCATATGCACTGAGAATGGATGTTTTAGGGACGTATGAAGACAGCTTTTTTTTTCCAGAAATTCCTCTTTACACTCATTCTTTTCATCTTTCTCTCAGTGTCTTCATGCCATAGCGCTATACATTTTCGTTTCAGGTGTTTATCTCTCATCTATTGTGACTTAAAATGCAAGGGGATGTGGGGGTAAAGTGATCCTCAGCAGCATCATTACCCATTCCTCTCTTTCTCCCTTGATCCTTCCAACCGACCCAAATTCCTCTGTTTCCACCCCCGTCCTCTGCTCCTTCCCTTCACTCTTAAGTGCTTTTCTGAATCAAGGTGCTCTGACAATTGCTCTGGAGTGACAGTTTTTCACCCTAATCCTCAGACCCGTTGTCATGGAAATTGGGCTCTCCAAACGGCACTATTCAGTGCCCCTTGCATGAAACATGAATGATGAATTTGAGTTTTTGTGTGCATCACTGTATGTGTGTGTGTGTGTGTGTTGAGAGGGGGCCAACAGGCGGATTTCAGCAGTTAATCACTCTTTCTGTCATTTCATCACAAGAAGGAAAAGGGAATGAAGTAAAAGGAAGAAGAAAAAGATGTGTTGAATGGAGACAGGAAGGTAGAAAATCTGCCCAGTGGTTAATTTCTCAATGCAGGCTTGCATTCAATGCATTCGCTGACAGGGCTAGTGAGTTTGCCTAATTGCTTTGGGCTAAAAACTGCTCAATCCACAAAGAAAAACTAGGCTAGGCTTAACTATCTCAAAATAGATAGAGCTGAATGCCTGAGTCTCTTTGGTGCTGATGCGAATTGGCCAGTTTTAATAACCCGGCTAAGGCTGAAAATATGGAGAGTGAGTGTGGAGAGATAAAGACTGATTTTTCTGATTTATTCTTTCTACATCCTCTACACATTGTGTGCTAGATTTACTTGTCTTCACTTCCAGACGTGATGATGAGGCTCACGCTGAAATTAGAATAACTCATAACATTATAATATCCTTTATAACTGTTTATAAGTACATAGTCTTACAGTTATCATAAACTTATGATGTTACCAGCAGCGTTTTAGGATTTTTTTTTTTTTTTTTTTTTACTGCTTGTCATTTCCCCCAGTGAAATGTTAAAGGCTGGATTCCATCGACACTCCTGCTCTTCTTCAATTAGTATAAAGCCTGACAAGGACACCTTCTGTGTGTCCAGCCTGGCACAACTTTAATAACAAGATGAAGGGAGCGACAAGGCTCTGGGTAGGGGAGGACTGATGCTCGGCACTGATGACAAAAGATAATGGCATTTCAATTAATTACAACAAGGCTGAAAGTTCATAGTAGCTTCTATCTGTTCAGACAAGTGAAGACATTTCTGTTTAACCTTTTCCAAAAGATTAAGGTAGAACTTATTTAGCAATATGGTAATAGTTTTGGATTTGTCTGTACTCATCACCTTCTAATAAGTGAAGTGTGTGCCCATTACTGACAAGCATGTTGTCTAGTTGCAGGCATTGTTCCTTCAAAGCTGAGTGTGTGTGTCTGTGTGTCCGTGTGTGTGTGTGTTGGTATCGGTTCAATTGGTCCACAATGAATGTGGAGTTGACTCCTGCACTTTTTTCTAGTAATGAAATACTAGAAAATTAAATATGAAATGTACAAGTGATAATCAGCGCATCGTTTCACTTTGACTGTTGTTAGCCTGTTCCTCTAACTTATATTGTTTATCATTATTTTTCTTGTGTTCTGAGCTATTCGTTATTTGAGTTTAAGAGCTGTCTATAATGATCAGAAACCTGTGTAAGGCTTTTACATGATACAATATCAGACTGTAAACACCTGATTATACCTAGGACACTGCTGTGCACTACTCATTCAGTAAAGCAGACTTAAAACCACTGAACTGAATGGAATTAAGCCAAGACAGAGAAAAGAAAACCGAGTGCAGAGCACTGAATACGTTGCATGATTCTTTGGGTTTATTAGTACATTAGTGTTCATTGTGCTCTTGATTAACAGTAGAGTACGCTGTGATGGAGTACATTATGTTGCAGACTCTTCACTTTTAATCAAGCGTTGAGGGGTTCAATAGGTCTGTTGCCATAGAAACCAAAAATGAAGAGTGGACCAAATCACTTGATTGGACACAAAGTTGTTCCAGTCATTAATGGAGAACTAATGGGGCTCTTTGTCTTAATTACAAGAACATGGAAATCAGCGTGTATGTGTGTGTGTGTGTGTGTGTGTGTGTGTGTGTGTGTGTGTGTGTGTGTGTGTGTGTGTGTGTGTGTGTGTGTGTGTGTGTCTGGGTGCGTTGAAATCATGTAATTTTTCAATAATCTGCACCAGGCCACTTTAGAGCTCTGTGTTTTAGACTCAGTCTGACATATTGTTTCCCCTGTTTGCTCTGTGACCTACAGTAACCTCCACAGCTGTATGAGAGGCGAGAATCAGCATGCCAGGACCTAAAGGAACCATGTCACAGCTTATACAGTGCTGACCAGGTAATGTTTTGTTTAAGTGAATGATCAGTTGTTGAATTGAAGCCCAAGGCTGAGCTCAAATAGGTTTCAGAACTCGTGAATATCATGTGGAAATGTTTTTGTCTTCTGACATTTCATTTCAGTAGCAGGTCCTTTTTGCTTAAAACAAATAGACATACAGCGAGTGGTACTGGAATGTGGAAACAACTCAGTGGGGACTAGTGGTAACTCACCCAAAAGTGGGCTGGAAAATCCAGCAGTTGCAGATGTTGCTTTGACGCCATGATTGTTAAAACTTTTTCACCTTTCCCAGAATTACTTACTTCTTATTTCATTCCGGTGTTTCCCTTTACTTTTCCCAACAAGTCATGCTGTCTCCTGTGAATTATGTTCTTACTGATGTGCTTCAGATATCGCTGCAGCTGCATAACATTATGTACTTCTGTCATATGATGTTTTCATGCCTGCAGCCTTTGATTTGAAGTGGAGACAGATAGTTCTAATCACCTTTCAATGAACCCTGTGTTCTTCTTAACATCATACAACATCTGCTTTTTTTTTTTTTTTAGTGTGACTGGGTTTGTTTGTGAGCTGAGAAGAGATGGGAAATCATATGACATGCGTGTGAGGCAGATGATGATTTTATTTGGTAAAAAATAATGACGCTAATTCACATGACTTTATGCACACATGCCGTCTCTCCGGTCTCCTGTCCGTTCATTGATCCACCTCTGCTCATTATGATAGGCTGCATCCTGTCTGTCATTTCCTGTACCAGTTGTCAAGTGTTGAAGCAAGTCTGTTTATTTGATATGACCCTGTAAAATCTCACCAACCATAACCTGATAAGGCCAGGGAAGAGAGCGCTGCTTCAAAATGTCATTTGCTGCAGATTTCCTGTAAGAAGTTCTAATCAGTAATGTGATCTGCTGGATTATTTCGGAATCAGATTTCTGATTTGTGTCCTGGTTGCGGTGTGCTCATTGTAGACATTCATCTTCTAAAGAGATGATTGTGAATTAAATAACATAATCATATTAGTTTCACTTGCCTCCAGAACACAGAGAACATGAGGTTAAATGGATAATTTCATCCAGTGCACAGCCTGTGATTACAGTTCAGCTAACTGACTTCATGGTCTGAAAAATGTTTCTACTTCTTCACCATTCGCATAGTTTAATTAATTTCTTGCACAAAATTACTTCTTATGCAACAAACATATCTAGAAATCACCAAATAAACCCTTTCTTCTTTATCCTTTCCTTTGATAAATAGTGAATTAGTGAATAAATTAAGTATTTTACATAGTGAAGTGAGGCAATTATGTTTGTTATACAGCCATATGTATGTGTATAATATCCCAAGTTTGCTAACATTAAGTAACATAAGACACGATAAGCTTTTCATCATACCAGAATGATTTAAGCTCTGGCAGCAAAACCCTAGAGTGCACTGAACTGAACACAGTGTGTTTCATTGCTTGTGAAACAGATTTTCCATTTGAAAGAGGAAGAATGTGTTATTTTTTTCTTTTTAAGTTTCCATCGATGGGCTTCCTCCACCTGTTTCAAGCCTGTGTGCAAGTCAAATTTTCATGACTTTCATGAACACAGAGATTTTGCATTTGGACCTGCCACATTGCTACTTCTGACCCTTCAAAATCCTGAGTTTTTTGTTTTTTTTTTTTAATCCATGCCATTATCTTATGCAATCTCCACAAAACACAGCAGCTTTATATGAAATGAGAACATCCTGTGCTGATTTTAAGCCACACAATGATGTCCTTATATCCTTTTCAGCAGCACTTCAAGACTAGAAACACAACCAACAAGCCAAAGTAGGTCATTTCATAACAGTTCACAGGATGTACTTTGTATCTTAAGGCTGACCTTGGTCTGCTGTCAGTTTTGAGATTCCTCACATTGATTGTTGCAAAGCAAAGAGAATTAACTCAACTTCAGCTCATCATTTGTTAACTTTTTAACAGGAAGAAGGTCGTGTAGGGGTCTCCTCCCGCTTCCTGTCTCTGCTTAACAACAAGGAAAGTGACTGGGGGTCAACAAGCAACTTTCTGTCGTGTAACACAACTAGACTGCACACAAAAGAGGTATGTCTGTAGAGTCATTTTGTTGAAGAGTATATTCAAGTTTATGCTTTTAAAATTCAAGTATACAGCACTTAACTTCTCTATATGTAGTCACTTTTTTTAGAGATCACAACACCTGACATATCCGGGTTGGTTGTCATTGACCAGTATCAATTTAAGCATACATATATATTTTGTTTTAGAAAATGTGTTTTGAGTGTGCATGTGTGTGTCAGGTACAGGCCTTTGACAGCCCTCTCTGCTGTCTGTTCCCCCTATTATCTCATCCTCTCTCCCCATGCCGCAAACATCCAATGCAATAATTAGCAATCAGTCTCGCCCCAGTGGCTCCATTTAGTGACCTGCTAGACACAGTGTCTCCCAGACACACACACCAGGGTGCATGATGAACAGTCACCCTAAATGATGGTTTCTTATCTCTTGGTGTCTGAGTGTGTGTCTGGAGAACGTTCTTATCTACTGTGAAGAGTCCTTGTAGGCTTCAGCTTGGGGACAATAAAGCACAACAACACTCTGGCTGACTTCTCCCTTCCAACAAAAGTGCAGTAGAAACACAAGATAATGGCACAGAGGAGAGACTCATCACAATGAAATGAGATTACAGGATGCAGGAACACACTGAAATATGGTTGGATGGCATAAAATGGGGACAAATAGTCAGAAGACTCAAAATAAAACAAGGTTAAGCCAAAAACATATTAGGATAAATCAGGATTACAGAGAAGCTGGAGCACGCACACAGTGGAATGAGCCTCCAAAGATAACAGAAAATGGAAGAGGCATTTTAGGTAATGAGGTTTCCATACATGTTCATTTCCATTGAAATCAGCTTCTCACCTTGTTTGTGCATCAAAAAATAACAAGCAGAATAGCCACTAAACTGCTACAAACAATAAAAGTCACAGACTCTTTTAGTGCTGTAGATGCAGAAATAATACTTTGGTATTTTTTTATTTATTTCTTTTAGCAGGATCAGCATGTAAAAGGGAAATGTCTCCTGACAAGAGAGGTTTTCAGACTCTGACAGCAGATAGCGAGTTACTCACAGTCCTGAAGATAGTGGGAAATTAGCATCCATCCCTGTAGAGCCGGGGGGCGGGATAAAACTCTTCTGTGAGTTTAGGGGTCAAAGGCCCTGTTCAGACCTGGTATTTACATGTGTCTTGAGAGATCCAGTCACAAGTGGACAGCTCTAAGTACAGGTGTGAATGCACCCAAGATGCATTGAGGACGCATTAGAGATCAGCTCATACAGACTACATTTGGAGGTGGTCTGAACCACGTATGGCCTCATTCTTTAAGGAGTGTGAGCACAGTCTGTGTAGGTTGCTTTTTGAAGTTTGTTCCTGGTGAAGTCAGTGATGGGTCAGTGTTGCTAGCAACATAGCTGTAAGGATGGCAGAATCAGCTGATTGATCATTTGATCCACTTCCTTGTTCCAGACTGAAATATCTCATTGTTTTATGGATTACCATGAAATGTTCCCCAGAGGATGAAGCTTGATACCACAGAGCTGACGTTTTTGTTTTTTTAGTGCATCTCGACAGCTGTGGTGTAGATCACCATGAACTGTGCAGTTTGGTGAACCCTTAACTTTTCTTCTAGAGCCATCATCAGGTCAAAATGTCAGTTTGTGCAGGACTGTGGTTTATCTGTCCAACAGTTTTGTTTTCTTAACAACGAGCATCACAGCCTCTCAGAGCTGCAAGTAAGTAAGTGAAGCCTACTTTGAAAAATGAAAACTGCTCTGACAAGAAGGGGAGCACTGAAACAAACAAGCTTGTCTCTCTAACCTTCCCTTTACTGGACAGGAACAATCGCTGTAGCCCGTCTTGCTGTGAAATGTTCTTCCACAGCAGGAGAGGCTACAGTAAAATCAGCTTCACTCTTCGTCAGCGGTGAAAGACCTAAAGCCTCAACTTCTGTGGTCGCGTTGTTCAGTTGAATAAGTCAAAAAGAGAGAGGGAAAATGAGTGGGTGAGCAAGAGAGCACCCGATGAAAGTAAAAAAAAAGAGAGAGTAAAAAGAAAAAAAAAAGCTGACAAGGACAGGCTGCGCCCTCCAGTGCCTTTGTCCTATTGGCCAAGGGCCTGCTCGGTGCCGGCGGCAACCGATGACATCACACTGTGAAACACGGCGGGGGAGGGCGGGGCCTCTGCTGCCTCTTGTCACCCTGGCAACAAGTCCACTCTTGTGAATGTGTGTGTGTGTGTGTGTGCTTGTTAGAGTTATGCAGTGATTGCCTCACTTCTGGCTAGAAGTCTGCTGCCAAGTCTCTTTTATGCTTTCTTCTCCTGTTTTTTCGCTTTTTTGCTCAGTGACCTCCCCTCATTCTTTTTCCAGTGGAGTTAGATTTTGACATCTAAACAGTGTGTACTAATTTTTAAACACACGAACATTCATTTTCTGTGACCTTTACCCCCCCTCAACCCTAACTCACATCCATCTCCATCTTCCTACTTTCCTCCATCCTTCCTTCTTATCTGATTCCATTCTTCTCCTGTATGTGTCCTTTCATCTTCTCCTCTCCTTCCCCATCTCTTTTTTCTTCCTTTTCTTTTGTCCTCATCTCTTTCATTTTTCCTCCCCTCCTCTTTCACTCTTTTCAGTATTCAGCAGAGTTTATCATAAGTGGATTGGTGGTGTGCCCACTTAAAAGGAGTGGAGGAATCACACCACTAATCCTATTGTGAGAGAACAAGAGCAGAGGCATGCCTATGTGTGTGTGTGCAAAAGAGAGTGAGAGTCCACGAGTGAGTGACATTATTTCTGTATGGAGAAAGTCTGTTTGAAAAAGGAAGAGGGAGGGATATCCTATAGACGGGACGGAAAGGACAGAGAGATAGAGGGGTCTTTGTGTGAGTGCCCTGTGAAATCAGGCATGTAACGCCAGCTTTTATTGGAAAGCCTCTCTAGACTCCTGTGATAAGTGGCACTCTCCTCTGATCTGTACATGAAAGACCAAGAACAAGAAATAGAGAGAGAGAAAAGGTGGAGAGGAGAAAAAGTAATGAAGAAATGAGAATGGTCTGTCCACAGAGAATTTAATTTTTCCTCTTCCTGGGGAGCTTCGTGTGCTGTTTTACTAATGACAAAGATTAGAGGGAGGGGAAAGAAGGGACAGAATGACGAGTTGCACACCTGCACTGTCAGGGCTGGGCAGCTTGCTCAAGGGCACTTCAGTGCTTATTCACTTCTTCCACAGACATTGTTCTACTGATTCTAGAACAAGAAATACTCCCAGCTTTTCAGAGGGGAAGAAGAAGAACATAGAGGGAACAAAGTGCAAGAGATCCATCTGTGCTCACCACGATCCTTGGCGAGCACAGATCACAGGAAGTCTCTGTCTTCTCTCAAATCTGTTGTCTAATAAAGTCTTTCTTCTGTCCTTTCCAGCCTTGATTTACATGCTTGCACCTTGCCAAGAACAGCATGTCTTTCTTGACCTCCTTTTTCCCTTCATCTCTCCTTTTTCCTCCCTCGCACACTCATCACCCACCAGGCGCAAACACAATTCTCTTTCATTCCTGACACTCCTGTTTTCTTCCCTTCGCTCCCACCACTCCTCGCCCTGTGGGAGGCAGAAAGAGATTTACAGAGGCTGAAGTGATATCATTGTTAGCGGTTGTCCCCTGAGCGCCCCTTTGAAATACACACGTAGAAATGATGAACGATCAAATGCATGCAGGTGACTGAGCACGCAATGAAGGATACAAATGCATGGGCGTGCACACGAAAATGCACACTCACAATTAGACGTACACACTACCTCCTTAGCATTCTCCTGCCTGCTGTCAAGAGGTTTTGCTCCCACGCCATAGGGAGGGTGTCTCATGACTGGCTAGCTGTGTGTTTACGTGTGTGTGTGTGTGTATGTGTATGTGTGTGTGTGTGGGGTGTGTGTTGGAGCGTGTATCGTCAGGACACCAGGGGCTCCTCCTCAGGGATTAAACTCGTGTTTTAAGGTCAGAGAGCGTTGCCCTGCTGGTGACTGGGGGATTTACAGCCCCTCCCAACTCCTCAAACAAACAGACACACACACACACACATTCTCACAATCAGTTACCTCAGAGTTAACCAGCGTCACTGTCGTCAAACAGAACAAATTAGCTGATTCCAAATGCAATATGGTGTCTATTAAAGTGGCCACATAGGTCTGAGTAGGACCAATCTATAATCCCAGAGCCTCAGCTAGGGAATTAATGTGTGGGTACGTGGCCGGTATGTGATTGGCTGTTGTAGTAGCAGGAATCATTTATTATGTAAATCAGTTGATGTGCAGTGTGTTGCTTTTCAGATCCACAGGATCAGTATGTTTTATATTTTCACTGAAAAATATTTGGATTTAATCTGATGTTAGTTTAACCTGTTTCCTCCTAGGTCGTTTGTCCCATTCTCCAGTGCTACTGTTTTTACTGTTTTGCTTGTCAGTCTGTCCACCACTGTAGTCCAGACTGAATTACAGTATGGCAACAACAATTGGATGGATGTCTATGAAATATGAGACACTCGTGTCCCCCACCGGATAAACTGTAATAACTGTAGTGATCCCTTAACTTTTCCTCTTGCCATCAGCAAGTTGAAATTTTATTTTGTTCACAGCAAAATAGCCTCAGCTGTACTTTGTGTTTAGTGCTGATTAGCAAACATTTGCATGCCAGCGCACTGATGGTGAACATGTAAAACATTATACCTGCTAAACACGAGTATTTTAGCATTGTCATTGTGAGAATGTCAGTAGTCCTTAGCTCAAAGCAGAGCTGTGTGCAGCTTCACAGAGCTGCTTGTGCAGCTATAGGCTCTCAGCCTTCTTACCAATTTCTCTGATTTCTGGAAAAATACCTGGATGATTTTAAGCACACCATTTTGGGTGGTATGATTGTCTCTTGCATTTAATGTCACCATGAACCAGAAAATTTTTATGTTTCCTCCCTCTGGAAGACATGAATCACCATATTTCTCAGTGTAGAAGAGCCTTAGTCATAATGACACAAGTCTCATTTCAACTCCTTGTGCTGCAAAGCAGGATACGGGGCATATTATTTGTCTGTTTATATATGTTTTTGTAAGGCCACAGTATGGTAGAGTCTACACTAAATAATTCAACATCTTAAATACCACTTGCATTGCATTGCTTGTGCTGTATTCCCTGTTTGTCCACCCTTGTCCTGTTTGTATACCAACAGCCCTGAATCCTCAAATGACCTTGACCGTGCATGTGTTTGATTGCTATCATTTACATTTAAATTAGCATTACTTACAGATATTGACCACCTTGGCTGTGAATTAAATCAACCCCATTGATCCAATCTGAGCCAGCGACAGATACAGTTGGGACTGTGAGTGGGATTAATGTGATACTTTTCAATGCCCAAATGAGAGGTGGCAGGCTGAGATGGATTGCAGTGCCAACTTTTGAATTAATGAAATGAACAGAGTATGGTCAGTCTGACTCAGTTAAGGCTGATTCATGCAAAAGCAATGAAACCTGTCTTTCTTCAATAGTAAACTTGAATAAAAGGCACTAGTCTTATTATTTAAGCTGATTATTTGGGAAGTGTTTTTGGGTGAATCGAGGAAGAGGATTATAGAAAGGGATATAAGAGTTGTTTTTGAACATGGGTATTAGTGCTGTTTTAATCCCATTGTTATGAGACGTTGTAGCTGTAAGGCATCAGTGTCTCAGTTGACTGGTTTTGGGATGTCACTGTGTTTTGGTGTGATTCTACAACTGTCTAGACAGATGACATTTGTTGCAAGATGCTTATTTGTGCCAGATGCACTGATGCCTGAGAGCCAGTTGTTATGTTTGATGTTGTTTGGCCATAGTTTGAGCCATAACATAGCTTTGTGTATTCTTAACAGCATTATGTGGTGTTTCATGCTGTAAACAGATTAAGTCTTGGAATAATGCAGGCTCTTAACACTGACTTTGTGTACTGTACAAGGACAGTTTACCTGCTGACACAGTTTATTGTGTTTTTTGTTTTCTTGTAGCACACTATTACTATTGCAAAGCCGGCCAAGAATATTTGTTTCACTCTAACTGCTTTTCTCAGCTGCGCTTCTAAACTCACCATTTGTTCATCATCATTCATTTGAGCCATCACTGACCTCAGAGTTTTAGACTGGGTGAAAATGGTGACTTTTCAAGAAATCAGATCAGTCAAATATCTCCTGAACTTTCCTTTAATGCCCTGAAAAAAAACAGTATTAGTCAAACCAGAGGGATCATCTAGGAAGAGAAAATAGGAGCCAGTAATGGCTGCAGGACACTAACATTGGAGGCCATGCAATGTGAGCAACAAGAAAATACATGATATAAACTAGCTCAGATGGATCCTGTGCTTTGACCCTGTTTATAATTGGTGCACTCGACCCCAGAGCAAATCCTAACCTTTAACTGGTCACCGTACCAAGACTCTGAGGACAGCCTGAGGCAAGTTAGAGGACTGTCGCCAACAAAGAGCAGGCAGGTTTGTGCTGTATAAACACAACAATTTGTTATTTCGCTCAAGGTGACCTTCTTTTCTGTCTGTTTGTGTTTGTCTTGGAATTTAAGTTAACCTTATTATTTTAAACCAATATTTCCCTTCGGTTATTTTAGTACATTTTCATTTTCTGGTCAGTGATTTCTGAATGTCTAAAATTACAGCTCCTCGTAGAGTATATTCATTTTTCTGAGCGGTTCCACACACACCTGCACCTGCTTCATGCTAATACACCACCAGACAAATGAGGCAAATGAATGCAGGCAGTATTATGGAGAATTGTTATTCTTGACTTTCTGCTCATGAACCCACAGTAGGATGTGTCAAAATTACCTGAGGTAGAAGACGGAGACAGTCACATCTGGAGGGCACCTTCGCCCTCACCATCTCCTTTATTGATTTGACACTTTGAGGAACAATCACTGTCACTGTCAAGCTTCTGTCCTGAACCCACCATGACAGGGATGATGAGCTTGTTGAGTGCTGATTGAAGTGGCGTTCACAGTGCTGCCGGTTGAACAGATATCCAATCATGCTGGTATATAATTAGACACAAGTGTGTCCAACATTTTAACTGAGGCGCACAAGGAAATGAAGCAACAGGTCGTCGGTGTGCACACAAATTAGACAGGGAGAAGAAAAAATGTGTGTTTTGACAAAACAGTGCATATTCAATTTGTGTTCTGTGCTTGAGTGTGTGCATGCGTGTGTGTGAATGCAGAGAAACCCATTGTGGATACTGACAGTGTTGCCTCTGCAGTGCTTTACACTGTATTGACTATTCAAAAGGCGTATTCAATTTTCCAATAGGTCATGTATTTGAAAGAAATTCAGAATTACCCTCCTTTGTATCCATTTGACAGTGTAGCTACAGCAGCTCTTGCTCTATTTTATGTTTATTTTAATTATCATTTTGAAGTATTTCTGTGGGTTCAGTAGCTGTTATCGATTTAATGCTTTTGTGCTCATACTGCCAATACTTTTAGCTACTGCCCTCCATTAGCTGGGATAGCTAGATCAGATGTGTATTGATTTTGGCAGTGTACAGACAGTGCTTGTATTCTGTGTAATCAGATGGCTATTCAGCTTGATAATATGGTCTTATGCACTGTTTATGCTTGTATAATTCATGTTTTTAAAGTATAAAAAGTAATTCTCAGCCAATTCCACCACCTTGTTTTTATAGAAATTATACTGAAAACTATTGCTGAGCTCAGAAACTGCACTGATCTGTGTTTCACTTACAGTCTCACTCTGTGCGCTGCTTGAAACGTGTATTTTAATAAATGTAAGCAGGCACTGGTTAAACCTGCAGTTTCACAAAAATTAGTTCACCTGTCCATCTACTGGTAGGTGGTTTGTACACACAATAAATGCACTTGCACACTCTTGTACACACATACTCCCTCCCGCCCCTCCACCCCACCCACCAACCCACTCAAATGTCAGAAAGCATTGATTGTGACATTGTGAACAGGAGCCTGCAGGCATTCATAGGTTTTGTTTGTGTCTTAACAAAGATGTGGTCATTGTCAGGCGGAAACCTTGCTTGTCCAAAACCGTTACTTTTCACACAATGAAAATGTTTTAATGTTTTAATACTTTTCTTTGGTTAAATATTTGTAAACCCCACATACTGACATAAAGGGCGATCAATGGCATATATTTAGGAAAAGAAATGAAAATAAAAATGACAGGATATGGAGATACAAGGTTTCTGCCCAACAGTGGTGATATAAAAAAAAAAACTGACAATGTATTTAAAGGTCAAGAAGGAAGAATGGAGGGACTTTGTGTGTGTGGCTGAGGTGGATGGAGAAATTTGGAAAGTAAGAGAAAGTAAACCTTATTATTAAGGTCACATTTTTCTACAAACTAATCTGCTTTTTCTTCTCTTGTGCAAACATGCTGTGATTTAAAGGTTCACAGCTGAAGACAAACATAAGGGTGAAGGATCTGCAGGATGTTGATTACATGGCATTTGAGTGCAATAACAAACTCTCATACTTCATACTACTAGAAAATTCTCTTAGAATGAACTAAACTCTCGAGTGGTCCAGACCTGTCTTGAACAGATAGATTTTCCTGCTTCACAGGGGAAAAACACACTTCTTTGACGGATGAATTACAGCGTCTTTGTCAGGATGAATTTGGAGACAAATATGATACTGAAAATGGCTTGCCAATTTACTGAGAGATGTCTTAGATTTTAGAGATCAGTCTGAAAGGGGCAGTGTGCGACACCTTTCTGCAGTTAAAGAGGTTTGGTGAATCGTACCTGAAACGCTCCTATGTACAGGACTAAAAAATATTCCTGCATGAGGCTCAGTTTGTTGTGTGTGTGTATGCTTTGAGGTGCAAAGGGGCTGTCTTTTTATAGTTAGGAAAAATGGAGAAGGATTTTCTCTCACTCACAGAAGACTCAAGTGGATGTGCTTTGAATGACGTGGCTCATGGGTATCTCTTTGAGTTGGAGTGTCTTTGAGGGTTTAGCCCACAGTTGGACCTGTGTATGTAAGCCTGTGAGGTTGCATCATATGAGTCAAATAATATCTTCTCTGTATTTGATGAGGCTCAGTTTACTGATGATGTGCGCTGTGTTTGGCTGGAGCCAACCATGTTTGTTTTACTGCTTTTGGCCAGTAACAATACCCTCAAGTTAAGATGAATCTACTTCATCTCAGAGGTGGTTTTCTGTGCTTGAATATTCAGGCTGTTAAATAAATAAAAACTCTTCCCTACTGCTGCTTTAAATTTATCAGTGTAGTCACTGAAGGCTCACAGTGAGGTTCCGTCTCTTTCCTTAAACCTGAACCAGTTCAGTACCAACCAGTCCACACACACACACACACACACACAAATCTGTCTCTCTGCAGGAGGAGACCCTGTTGGTGTTGAATTTAATCTCAGTCTCAATCCACAGGCACTAATCCTACAGATTATAGACCTCACTCCAGCACACACACACACACACACACACACACACACACATTATTAACTGCATCTTTATTGTATGTGACAATCCCCTCTGAGGGACACGGCCCCCTCAGCTTTTGCCCACATGGCACCAGCTGAGACGTGGACACATACTAACACATATATGTACACACAGTCTGATGTGTAATGCTGTGCATGCTCACATAATCATATGCATGCACTCTTACACGTGTACATGCATGCCTACACACACAGATGTACAGTCAACAAACAGCGTTTGACCCAAGACTGATCTCACTTAACATATTGTTGATTTTGCATGGATTGCATCTTCAGTGCAGCTACACACACACACACACACACACACACACACACACACACACACACACACACACACATAAATTATTAAGATGATTAGGTGCTCTGTATTAATCTGTCTCAGTGTCAGTGATAAGACAAACAACTGAAATATGCTGACTTTCACCACATGTCAAAAGAATGATTATACAGCTACACGCGTCTGTGTAATCTCATGTAATCTGTAATTATATAGACACTGAACATGGGACGCGTGTAATCCCTCTGACCTGGTAAAGACAGAGATAGGTCCAAAGATAATATTGTGTGTGTTGTGTTATGTCATGTGTGAGAACTCCAGACTCAAACAAGCAGGATTAAGAACATTTGATGAAAATGAAACACACATAATGTATCTTAGTTGTAGGGACATTACTGTCTTTTGCATTCGAGCAATACAAATGATTTTACCTTACAACTTCATAATCATTGAAAAGTATACAGTTTTTTTTCACATAAAGGTGAAAGAAAAATACACAAATAACAGGAATTCACTAATCCAATGATAGACACATTCTATTGTCTCCATATGTACAGAACAAAACACAGAGGCACAACAAATGGTGCACAGCACTGTCTGATGGGGCGAGACAGAAACACACATCTATTCATTATAAATGGCGCAGATTCTGACAGAGAAAGGAATTATTAAATGAAGATACTAACCCCTTGGTATCAGTCGAAGTAACACACCATAGCAACCACTTAGCAACCACCAAAACATTCAAGCACCTGCCCTTCAAAACCCTTCGGCTGCTTGCTTACACTTCAACTGACTGTTAAAGCCTTTCAGTCATTAGACTTTAACTCATTTACAGTGAGCACTAAGTGTTCATTTCAATTCAGGCTTCAGCTCTATTCAGTGCACTTCTGCTCATTTCTGTCCTCACACTTCAGTTCATTTCAGGCCTCTCTTATTTTCTTCCATCCTTCCATCCTTTTCTTACTTGAAGGTACTTGTAACTCTCCCACTGTTTCTGCTTGTCACGCCTGATCATCTGCTCCTTCAGCCTTCAGCTTTTTCAGCAATGCAGTTCAGTTCTCGGCTATTCAAGCGCTGCATTTCATCAGCCTGCAATCACACCACATGTTCTAGTTATAAATGGTGTGATTCTAGAGAATTTAAGAAAAAGGTCATTGTTACATGATGCATAGAAAGACTTCTGTCTCTGAATAATGGGATGAGTCTCTATACAGTTTCATTTTGAATGGCGATACATTCTGGTGTCCTCTGAGCATGTGGGTATGTATATGCATGAGAAGGAATAGAGATTATTATAATGGAAAACTGCCAGTGTGTGTGTGTGTGTGTGTGTGTGTGTGTGTGTGTGTGTGTGTGTGTGCGTGTGTGTGTGTGTGTGTGTGCGTGTGCGTGTGCGTGTGCGTGTGCGTGTGCGCGGGATGGACTGATGCCAGAGAGTCTGGATGGTTCAGCATTAACTTGAGATCAGAGCGTCATGTCATGATCCTTCCATGGCTCTGTGTGTGTGTGTGTGTGTGTGTGTGTGTGAGTGAGTGTGTGCATGTATGCGCACTTGGCATGGTGAATCACTATGGCACTGATAGCTCCTCTATCTCCCTCCCTCTCCATCTCCTTCCTGCCTCTGTTCATCATTCCTTTATCTGCTCTCAGCTCAGCCACTCAGTCTGCATTTAAGCAGGTCACCAGCCATGCATACAGACTGCAACCAACTCCACAGACCAGTCAGTGGTCGCCCGTTCATCTCGCAGCTGCAAAGACATGTCAGCTAGTGTTAATGCTCATTTTGTGTCCTCATTGAGAATGAGTTGGCTTCATGTGAAACCATCTCATATTATCCTTAAATCCAGCTACTCTTCCTCTTTGCCTCCTTTTTCAAAGAACTTTGTAGCCTATGTTTTAGAAAGTGCTTTATAGATGATGTTTGCTTGCACATTGCTTTTTACTATTGCAGTCAGTAAAGCTAATTAAATATGAGCAATACTTATACTATACGTATCTGATGTGACTGCAGTGCTAGTAATGGAATAATGTGTGAACATTTCCAAGGTGGAATAATGGGAGGTTTTCCTGTTCGTCCTTTTGCAGACATAGTTTTGTTTCTTTTGATACACTTGAATTTGACTTTACTCATGCATGTTATGTTATAGTTGGCCTTACTATTGAACATATGTTTACACATGTAGTAAAATGCTTCTTATTTTTTATTTAATTTCTGTTTTTTTTTTGTTTCCCCATGGTTCTGTGTTGACTCCAGCTGGTCACCATTGTTGGCTGCCATTAATTACAATTTAAACAGTATTTAGCCAAAACCTTTACAGTTGGTGATCTTTGAATTTACACTAAATTAACTTTTAACAAGCTTGTCTGGAAATGCATTGACTAGTTTATTTTCTCTCCTATGCAAACTAGTATTACATGGTTTACCTATAGTGAGACTTTTACCAGTCTGTATTTGTTGGTAAGCAAAAAAAAAAAGAAACACATCTTGTTTGACAGTGATTTTCAGATATATATCAGCTGAATGTGTGCGATTGGGTACCATCTTGGCTCTACAGAGCAGTGTTGGACTGGATCCAGGATGGCAGATGGTTGCTTGTCTGCAGGGTTTGGATTCCTACAGGGCCTTTAATACAGCAAACACAGACAACTGGGTGGAGGAAGATGCTGCCTGGACGAGGATGCTGATATTTATTGTGTCTCTGCGTGTCTCTCTCTCCTTGTTTCTCTTTCTCAATCCCTTTCTTAGTTTTGTTTTTTTTTTTTCTTATCTGTAATTCCTTCCTCCTTGGTTCGGTGTCATTGCATTCAATTTTATTCTCTTTTTTAGTGTTTCTACTTTTGTGTTTTATGTCTCTGCTTTATTATAAGTGAGATCTAGTAAAAAAACAAAAAAAAAAACAATGACAGAATAACAATTGAAGAACTCAATTTAATGTACATTTCCTTCCTCTGCTCCTGTTTTAGGTTATATTTTAATGCAACTATGAATTTTAGCTTAATTTGTTTCTGGTATTCTTTGATTATGACCTAATTAGCAACTTTAAAATAACTTGTAAGTTATGAATCCCTATGCAGGCTGAGAAAGAAGGGACATAAGTCACTAGCTTGTTCCTGTCTACACTTTCAATTCAACTACTTTGCTGATTCTCTGATCCCGAGCATTCTGCAGTATGCGACTGCAGCGCAGTGAGCTTGAAATTCTTGTATTACAATGAGTCGCTGATATGAAACACACTGGATGAGTTCCAGAACAGAAGATTAGATTCAAACTTTGCTGTGCATCTGAAAAAATTCAATTATCTCCTGCCAAACAAAGAGATAGAAAGGGAAGAAATGCTGAGCACTGAAATAGGAATTTCGTCTATAAATTTGTTTTGATGTCGATATCAGAGTTATTAGGAGAATAATCTGAACAGCTCTTGCAGCAGTAAGGAAAATTATATCTTGATCTTCCTCATTCATATATTCGTCCATTTCTATCCCTTTCCCTCCTCCCTTCTCCTTGATCACTCTACATTTCTACCACTTTTTGTCCTTTTTGCTTTCTCTGTCTTTCTCCCCTGATTCTGACTCAATATCAACCCTCTCAACCTCTCTCTGCCTCTCTCATCTCTCCACATCCCATTCTCTTTTCCATCTCGATTTCTCTCCTGGAGCAACAGTATGTATACACCCCGTTGCCGTGGCAACGCGAGGAGGCCACATGAGCGGGTGGATGAACAAAAGACCCAGAGACCCTCATCCATAGAGAGAGAGAGAGGGAGCGAGATAGAGGAGGAAAATCAGATTTCATTTTTAGGCGAGGGGTTTGGTGTGTGTGCAAAATGAGGAGGAGGTGGTGGTGGAGGAGGAGGAGGAGGAGGAGGAGGGGGGAGGGATGGATAGCGTAGGTGAGGTGAGTTCATAAATGAAAGAGAGAGAGAAAGAGAGAGAGAGGGGGAAGGGAGACGTGGTTAACAAAAGCAAAAAAAAAAGGGAATAAAAGAGATCAGCCTAAAAAATGCAACAGTGCATTATGTAAAACATGACATTATTTAAAATAGCTTTGAGGTGCAGAAGACTGGGTGTCATATTCTTATTGTGGAGATCATCTCAAAGGTATTTCATTGTGTTTTTGGATAGAATGGAAGGTAATTTGACCGCAAAAAAAAAAAATCAGTTTTTCTGATGAATGTCATTAAGGTATTTCACAGCATGTAATTTATAGTAATGAAACCTTTTTTGCTTCTATATGACTCCATACTACTCAATTATAAAGCTAAGAACATGCCAGTAGTTTGCAGTGTGTAATGTAGGAGATATGTGACAGAGGGATTGATACTGGTGTGATTTGAACTCACAATATTGCCTTTGAGCCAGCAGGTTGTTTAACAGTGGAAGAGCGCACTGCACTATGAGTATCTGCTCTAGAGCTGTGGTTTTCAGCCTGGAACACCTAAGGTAAATTTGAGACCTGTAAAAACCTTCAGGCAGGTTAGTGGTTCACACTTTATGACATCCCCTGACATCTCAGAGACATAAGAACAATTTAACTACTCCGAATGCTTACACTTACTTATAATATTAATTTCCCATTGGTTTAGCATGCAGCTTTAATAATTATGTACAGTAGATACATTAGGAATTGAACCATCCATGTGTGAGCAAAATTGATTTAGACAGTCGATGTGATAATTCATGTAATACAAAGGCACTGTTTTTAGTATAAAATGCAAACATACTGTACCATTATATAATGCCTTAATTACCCTTTGAATAAATCCTGTCTTTAATGTGCCTCCTCAAGGCTTCCTCCAATTACTGCAGCTGTAAAGAAAACATCTAAATGTCTCTCGGAACAACTTTAATCAGCATCTTCAGCTGCATGGCTTAGCTGGTAATTACGTTGCCCTTGTTTTTACTTATTCTGGACAAGGAGCAGACGTTCCATTCAGTCTCACACATTAAGCTGTAACCTAATAATTAGGAGGCAAAAAAATTACGTTTGAGAAACCGTCAAGCTGATTTCCATTTCAAGCTTTACTCCTCATTATTTTTGGTATTTTTCATTAACATTTTTTTTCCCAAAGAGTAGCAGATTCATGCATGGAAGAAGGTGTAGCAACAACTTTGTTACTAGGCTGATGCTATCTCAGAGGTTATCTTTTGTGCTTCAGGTTTTTGGACATGGACTGTTTCCTCTCTGTCTCGATTACGACCCCAAATGTTCCCTTCAAGTCCATTAACCTCTGAAGTCTAATTAACAGTTGAGCTTGTGGCAGTGCGCTACTATTTGTCTAAGTAAACGTATGGATCCTTCTCAAAATATACAGACAGACCCTTCAGGGCACTAGTGGGAGATCCATATTCAATTATCCTGCCTATTAAAACTTGTCAAGGGTGTGTGTGTGTTAGCTGAAACAGGACAGCCTTATGCAAATATAATTACACCAATTAAACCACAGAGGGGCCTCGGAGGGGGGGTTTGGTGGAGAGACTGGCAGCAGTTGTGTGCCAGTGGGTATGGTGGTTATAGAGCTGGTTCTCCAGTGTGTGTCTGTGTGTACATGTATGTAGGTTGATGTGCACATGTGTGGGTGCTGGCTGACATTCTGGGAACGCTGTTCTTCGCACCCTCTCCTCCATCCCCCATTAGCGCTACCATCACCCCACCCCCCAAAAGCCTGCTTCCCTGTCTTGTCTGTCTTCTGGGAGCTGAAGGAGCTCAAACGAGAAGCTTGGGAGCGTTTGGGGGGAGAAGTGGAGGAAGGGATGAGGACATGGAGTGAAAAAGGAGACTGGAGTACAGAAGAGTGTATAGATGAAAGAGAGACTGAATGAGCGGTGCCCAGGAGCAATTTAGCTGCCACTTTACACCTAATTGGAGGAAAACGAAACACGAGCACGTTCTTGTAGCGGTGACTGTATATGACCAGTATCATGAATAAAAGGTGTTATGTGTCAAAACAACAGTAGGCAGCTTTCTTTCTCTCCTCTAAAGTGCACAGATGAGGTGAATTCAGTTAAGGACTCTTCCTTTGACCTTGTTTGACTTCATTCGTTAACCCTGATGTGCAGCAGGTGCGGAACAGTTACACAAGGATTTTTTGTGACACGAATAATAAACTTTGAGAATATATTCAGGGGAAATCAATAGCTTATGTCACAGATTCATAACTGTAAATGGCAATTATTTTGAGTGTGTTTCTGGGTGATTCCTCCTCAGTTCTTGCCTTAAGAAAAGTTAATGCAATGGAGATGTTTCAAAGGGTGAGTGAGTGCCTCAACTGATGTAATGTTTTCTGACATTTACTGGTGATGTTTGTGAATGTTTCCCCTCCTGACCCATTCAAACTTACCCCTGAGAGTCTACCTGTTCATACAGTCAGCGGAAACACAACAGAATTTTTTGTGACATTGTCTAAAAAAATCTTTTGTGTCATTGGAGATTAACTGTCATCCCAATGTAGTCGAGACGATTGTATCACAAACATCAGTGGCTACTAGAAGTTGTTGTCGAGCATTCGTCTCTGTGTATTACCGGAGTACAGTGACAACATCATACACTCGACTGCACTTCATTGTGTTGACTACAAGAAACTCAATAAAGTGCAGTCAGGTTTGAAACCAAGGAAATAAATGTTTTTGTGATCAGTGTTAGAGCAGGTAGTAGCTTGCAGTGAAGCTCTTTTTTGAGGAGCAAGTTGTTGAATCCCTCTCCTCATGAGGGATGAACCCTTTTTTCTTTAAATAGACTCAAAGTTGCAAAATTTATCCTCCAATCTCATACAGAATTTAAAGAACGGGTGATTTACTTGCTCTGCCCACTTTGCCATGTGTATTTTTAGTTTTCAAACAAACTTTAGGTCGTCTCCACTCCTCTCATTCCCTCTCTTGCTAATCAGTCAGCAGATGTTTGGGAGGGAAAGAAGCCACTTTCATGCGCCTCCCTCCTGTCCTCCTGTCATTCCTTCTTTCCCTTTTTAATTCCCTCTGAATTTCTTCTTTCTATCCCCAGTTGCAAAATGTTAAAATGAAAGAACTGTTGTCGTGAGCAGGCGCTCAGCTAGATTCATCCCTCCCTCAAACCTGTTCTTCCCCGTGATGAAATTAGTTATCCACATTCGTGTCCTGATTATTGAACCATGTCCTTTATTAATAGACATGATGCAAGTGTGTTCTCAGCCCAGCATTGCATTCATCATCCATCTGAGCGTTTTCCCTTTCCATGGACCTCATAAGCAGCCAAGAACCAATTTGCTGCCTTCTCTTCATTTCTACTCCTTATTCCACCCCCACTCCACGCTCTCTGCCTCTACCTCTTTCTTCAGTCTCAACCCCCTTCTCTTCACCTCCTTCATTTCAGCTCAACCTCCTGTTTTCTGTTTGAGTAAGAAAAGGCCTTTTGGGGAAACAAAAGTGAACAGGGGGAATGATGGAGATACAAACATGTGACATATTGTCATATACCAAATTATACAATGAAATTATATTACAGAAAACCTGTGTTTTATATTACTGCGTACGCATTTATCAAAGCACAGTACATCAGCTAACCCTTATAAAGGCTGTTGTTGCCACAAATTTATGTGGATTTGATGTTGTCATTTTCTTTGCAAGGGCAGCTGCTATTGACTGTTTTTCATTCATCCTTGTAGCAGGAAGCACAAGCTTTCTACTGGGTTGTTTTTAGTAAAATACCCTTGGACATTACGTATCTTGTAACCCAAAGGTGAACATAAATAAGCCCTGAAAGGCAAATGCTGCGTTCCATTGTGGATAAGAAATGGAGATGCTGGGGATTGAACCCAGGACCTCATACATGCGAAGCATGCGCTCTACCACTGAGCTACATCCCCTGTATGTTCCCTTTTTTCTCTGTGTATTAGATCCTCCTGTAATCTCTAACAAATAAGTGCTGAAATGTGGCAGATTCAACACTTCAATGAATTGTAATCCATTTTGTTTTGGGGGGAAGTTTAAAAGAGTCTACTTACACTGTGTGAATTTACATCCCGTGTTTGTCACTTAATGATATTTCTGTTTTTTTTCCACAAAATGACTGAGGGTATAAATGACGTTTACATTACTGGACACCATTCTATCATAGTCTTCACCATGTCAGACTGAGGATTATTATAGCTGCAGACAGCCACACATAAGCACGATGAGTTATTTCATCAGTGATCCATAGTGCAGTATAATTTGTGTAATCAACCACTGAATCAGCTGAATGAAACGATGTGTTTCCTCCATATAACCATAATCTCTTATCCTTTCAACACCGGCTGCTGTGTAATTATTCCAATGTGATCTCACACAGTCTGACTGGGATGTAATTTTTCCTGTAAATGAGTGTGCAAGGCTTAACATGCAGTCATCTGTCGTCTCAATGTACGGCTATGTTAAAACTGACAGTGAATTTGAATGAATGAAAGGTTTGAGCTTTGCTAAACAGATTTAACAGACACATCTGGTCAAGCTCAATTTAGGAATTTGTCATATTTATAGTAATACAAAGACCAGAATAGGAAGTGGACATATTGCTCAACGTGCTGAGGCAAAGTTGGTATAATGTTTACTATGTTGACCATTTTGGTTTAGTTTGCAATTTTGAATTAGGACTGAACACAAAGTGCAGCAGGGGGTACAATATCAGGTGTGTTTTTAGGATGAACAGAGGTGTAGAGTGGATCTAAATCAAATGTTTTCAGTCCTGGGGAGAATATAAACAGAGAAAACTGGTCTTAGTATCAGTGCCGAAGCTGGACTCGGTACAGTTTCACAGCTCTGACTCCAGTACAGTCAAAGCTTTATTCTCCCTCAAACAATAAATGCTTTGACTCCAAAAGGCCTTGAACGTTTTCAGCACAGCAGCTCTTGCCTCTGAAATGGGAATATTCCACATCTGCTCAGGCCCACATTGCAGCAGAGTGATAAAGCCAACAGAGGCAACCCCAGCCAGAGTCAAAAGCTGTGGTAGTGTTTACTATAAAGGGTTTAAATCTCTGTGCTATCAGCCACCCACAGCAGTTTATCACCCTGTGCTGGGAACAAGCATGTTTCTGCAAAACAAAAAAAAAAAGAAAAGAAAATCTGCAGCAACATCTATCATTCTGTAACCTGACTGTGATTCCTCCCTGAAAATCACATATATTCTCAGTGTAAAACATCTGAAGTGTCTAACTGCTAATGATGACCAGTGCACCCACTCCTTCATTCTTTTTCATTTAAGACTCTTTCTCTACCTGGATTCAGAATCAAAACATGTTGTCCAGTGCAGCTTAGCACACAACAGACCTATCTCATGCTTTTAGAGATCAGATTATGTCATTAAGAAGCGATGACCCCAATTGCCTCACATGCTGCAAATCTATAAATCACATATTATCATCCACTGACCAACGCTAGCACTTCTAGTGTTGGTTGCTGATTTCTCTGGTTACTTGACCACACCTGTAGATTAGATGATTCACCATGTAAGCAGATGTAAACCTCAACTCAAACATAACGTAAGGTGGTGTTTAAATTTGCTTCCTCTTCCTCTGCACCCCCACAGTCAAAATCCTGTTTTCAAGATTTATACGCTGCGTTTTTTTTTTTTTTTTTTTTTTTTTCACACTAGTCATGTATTAATGTCACAGTGAGGCAAGGAGCTTCACTTTGTACTGAGCACTTGTTTCTTCAATTAGATCTCAGCGGGGTGGAGGCGTACAATGTCATATTCGCCCCGGGCTCTCTCCTACTCTCTCAGCTTCTCCACACAGTTAGAGTGGGTTAACAGGATTAAGGGGACATTTACATTGGGTTGGGTGGAACGCCGAATACATTGGCAGTGACTCCATCATGGTATGCAGTCGGATAACGTTCAGAGAGCTCAACGTGTAGCGTATTTAGGTCAGACTTGAGAATTGCATACATTAACATACACACAAATACACCCGGGGGATGTGACGCTTTAAGACTGGTGAGAAGAGCATCTTTAGATAGATAGATAGATGGATAGATGGATAGATGGATAGATACTACTCACAGGAAAGTAAAATACTGTTTAACATGGTTTGAAAGAGGTCTAAGGAGGTGGTGGTTGGGGGTGTGCAACTTGAGGTTGTATGTTGATCTAAGAAACTGAGTCTGGATCATAAGGGAGTTGATGTTGGCATAATCTACTTAATCTGATTGAGGGCAGAGTTGTCTTCACGGGTTCAATAATTGATAGCACCATCTGCTGTGGAATCAGTCTACCAGAATGTCACACATAAGGAATTAGGTTAGAGCAACACTGGGTAATAACATTTTACCTTTCTTCGCCATAAGGAAGCTGAGACTGGATAATTGTATTTAACACTCCTCTTTTGTCGCAGTCACAACAGGATGGATGTGTGTCTTAGTTCTTTTGCTTTGTGAGTGTATCTGCTGTTAAGCTGCCCTCCAGGACATGAATGATTCAGCTGGAAATATTCTTGCAATCAATTGTAATGTGTGGACACATATGAAAGAGAGAGATATGACAACATGAACTTCACATGGGTATAATAGAGCGCGTTACACTGAAGCATGTTATACTTTTCTCATGGAACTGAACTTTCATCGTTTATCCCCTGACTTTGGCCACCTCTGATTGGTTAGAGGGGTGAGGCTTGATCAAAACTATTAAAAGCGAATTACTCTGCTCTGTCGCCAGTGAGTCAGGGTCACGGAAGCCTTTGCTTGCCATTGCTGAGCAGCAGCATGTGTGTCTTACAAAGCACTAATGAGGCTAATGATTATATTTCAGCTCACTCTAAAGAGTGGCTATACCACATACGTGCAGGCTAATTACAGCAGAAATGATCCCTCTAATTAGACAAGTCTTTTTAATAACGTGGTGTGTGTGTCTGTGTGCATTAATGTATGTGTTTGCTTAGATCTAGCATGTTTGTGTGTGACATGTAAACCGTTGGTTGTTTAGCATTGCTTGAACATATTTAATTCACAGCACAGGGATGGATGACACACATGGCTGTATGAAAGAAGAGCCTATGATCATGTGCTAATGTTTGACTGATTAAGACACTTTCACACTGAAAACATGCACAATATACTATATGTGATGAAGCGAGATGACTTTGTTTCCTCTGCCAAACATTGTGTTGCAGCACCTCAGTGGGTGCAGCTGCAGCCACAGGAGAAACTGCCCAACATGTATTTATATTTCTGGAAAGCACCAGTCGTGTTGTGTTCATGTCATGTTGGAAAAGTTAAAGGTTGACAGATTAATGCTACAGCTTCTTTTCACTTATCTTGTCCCCTGTGCTCTGCTTGCCTAAGGGCTCACAGAGACAAATAAAGGGAGGGGGACTGAGGGAGATGGACACAGATAGTGAGGAAAGTTTAAAATTAAATGATGTTAAACAAAACTCTCGTGCTTCATACTACTGTATTTATAATGCCACAGTGTGTCTCTGTTATAAAAAAAACAGTTGGAGAGAGCTGGGAGACAGTTAGGCCTCATCAAATCTATTGCCTCCCAAACAAGATGTGAATTCTTCCCTTATTTTGAAATCATTCACCTTGGAATTGGTGTAAGCCTGCTACCACTCAGGTAGTTCTTGCAATGTGAGCCACAGGAGGGCCCACCCTGCTTTGTTCCACTGTAAATAAGAAATGGAGATGCTGGGGATTGAACCCAGGACCTCATACATGCGAAGCATGCGCTCTACCACTGAGCTACATCCCCTCTGTTCAGCCTTTCCACTAGCCTTTAATTAATGAAAAAGAGGAGGTGGCTTCAATAAGCTACATCCTGTTGGCTGAGAGGTGATCCACTGCATTATAATTCATCCTTTGTTCAAAGCCAGAGAAGATGGAGAGGGAGGGGTGTTTAAATAAGAATTTATACTGTATTTATGTACACATATATGAAATATGATTCACTGATTTATCTGCTTATCACCTGCTTTGTGAAATCTCATATCATTCACTTTATAGACTTTCTTGTGGCAGCTTTAAATATCTGTGTGTGTGTGTTGAATAACCTGAACAAAAATACACACATGCATGGGTCGCTTGGGTGAAATGAAGCCAATCAAATGCTTTAACTGAGAGTTGATCCAAATCTCCTGTCTTACCTGGGTTCAGAACAACAGCTCAGACCCCCTGGCTGAATCCCTTCCATCTCCGCCCTCAATAAAACAGCAGAGGCCATTGTCAGGGATTAGTAGAAAAGGTTTTAGGCTGTTTGTTCCATTTGCTCCTCAGCAGAGGTGATGGATGGGGGGTAAATCATTTGGCAACAAGCCAGCCGCGATACAAACACAAGTAGCGAATATCACACAAGGTGGGGATTGACTCCAAGCTTGCCTTGTAATCTGTTTTGGTCAGACATTGTAGGTCAAATGCAAACACTGTGCAAGGATTTCTGCTCTGTGTTTCTATGGGTTTCTTTAGATTGACAGCTTGATTAATAAATTTAGACAGACAGCAGGAGGGAGTGGAAAATGAGCACAGATGCAGCATGGGTGGTGGAGAGTATGATGGGAAGTAGTAACGTGGGGGCAAGAGAGGTTAGAAGATGCAGAGAGGGAGAGGGAGACAGAAGAGGGAGCCAGAAGGGGGAGACAGGGTATACTATATCTTGGGTTTAATTAGGGAAATGAAAGCTGTTAACTAAATGACTGTTTCTGTGTGTGAGACAGTGCATGTGGCCCGTCTGCTCTGGAGGGCAGAAGTCCTCATCCATTTGTGCCCCCCCCCCCACACATACACACACAATAAGCACTGGAACAAATAAAAAGCATGGCTGCATCAATTACTTACCCAGCAAATCAATCGATCACAGATGTGCCAGATTTGAATGCAGACAAAGACCTGACAACAAACTATATTTTCATCTTTTCGAACAAAGTCACTGCTCCTGTATCTGCCCTGATGCCCAAGAACAAGGTCAATGTCACATGCATGTGTGTGTTTGTTTGCCAGACCTAAAGCTGATCAAGGAGCAGCTCACTCCATATAATTACATTTGCTGGAGGAGGTGGCTTGTCAGTTTCTCTTCAGCTCTTTCCTCTGTCTGATTTTCTTTTCTGTCAGCCTCTTCACCCCACAAACCCCCCTCCATTCTTCAACCAGTGGTCCCCCAACCATTTGTCACGCACATGCAATCTGTGTAGACACACATACACACATGCAAAACCTTTGGCCTAACCCAGTGTCCGATCTTGTCAGACACACAAAATTGGTACATAAATGCAAGTGAGCACACACATGCTGTACACTCACAAACACACATATACAGACTTGTGAGGATGCATGAGCAAGCGTACACACTGATACACACACATGAACCAAAGGAGTGCAGGGTCACGAATTGCAGCTTCCTTACATCAGGGTCTGAATATTAATGTGAGGGGACAGATAAGCAGCCGTGGCAATCCCTTTAAGGCCATGCTCCTCTCTGGTTGGTGCCTCTGGTTAATTTATGCCAATCTGAACAACCAATTTGTGCCGATTTTGTGCTTCAGTTTAAACCAGTGTGTGCGGAGTGGTTTAAAGGCTTCAATCAATCTGACTGCCTGACTGTGTCTTTGCATATCTTTGTCTTTGTGTCTGCTTAGCTTACCAACTTGCTCACCAATATCTGGAAGAAGCCTTCTTTTGGTTTACTGCCCCTGCTTTTGCATGCAATATTTTTACAAGGGTCTGGATTAGGAGTAATCTGTCTTAGTTCTTACTTCACCTGTCCAGATGGGGGCAGCAGCCAAAAGATATTCATACTCTCTGAATCGAAGCGTCGACACCCTACCAACTTGTTTTATTCCAGATGGACTGCAGTTAGTCTAAACAGTAACTGACCCAGACGTGGATCTGGACCTCCACGCTGACATTGATAAATATGCTCGCCACCCAGAAGTCACGGGTGAAGGCAGGGTGGGGTTTGCTAAAGTACCCACATCTCCAACGGCCGCTGGAGCCGTCACAGATGAAGACATCTGTTGTGATCGTGAGTGATGTTTCGTCATTCAAAAGTCATTGGCCGCGTAAAGATGAGACACGCACAGTGTGAGCTTAATCGAGCTTGATTAGAGACGGCGCCGCTCACTTCTTAGCTCCATTTGGCTTTTTCTTTATCATTGCTCCCTCACCTCTGACCCCTGTCCTCCGCCTCCTTCCCCCTCTTCATCTACCAAATCCTTTAATCCAGGCTCCTCTGCGACCCCTCCCTTTTGTCCCAGAGTTGGGGTACATGTCTGCACCCCCGCCCCGTGAAATTGGCCGGTCATCACTGCCAGCCGTGCTGCTGCTCCTGGGAGAAAGAGGGAGGAAGCGGCAAACAGAGTGTTGCTGCTGTACATCTGTACTGCTGTACAATTAATTAAAAAAAAAAAAACAGGCTTGAGCAATTTCTAAACTAAGCAAGCTGCAGTTTACTACTTTTCAAATAACTGTGTGTCATCACCTCCTTAAATCACAGGGCTTTATGTTTTTGAGGCCCTGAAGAAGAAATTGTCAAGACAAATTAAAATGGCCGTAAACAGCCACTCTGTGGATTATTAGTATGGTTAAGGCCTGGAGATCACTGAACTCACATCTACTTCTTAATCATCTTTACTTTGGAAGCTCCACCCACAAAGGAGGAGAGAGAACTCCGTACTAAAAGTACAACTTTTAAATGGCAATTTTGAATGAAAAATGGTTTCATTTTATGAAACAGACATTATATTCTAGCTACTGTGGTTTTTGTTCATAGTCACTGGAAGGAAAATAAATTAGGCTATGATTTAAATATTGAGCACCCCCCTCACATGGAGGTTCTGAATGGGTTTCATTATTTCGGCTGGTAAATGAAAGGTCATTCGGTTCAGTCATGGGAAACACT
Source organism: Toxotes jaculatrix (assembly GCF_017976425.1). Classification (NCBI taxonomy): domain Eukaryota; kingdom Metazoa; phylum Chordata; class Actinopteri; family Toxotidae; genus Toxotes; species Toxotes jaculatrix. Next base: position 10,473,269 of record NC_054416.1, read on the forward strand.
GGGTAAAGTATTTGATAAGACTTAATGGCTGATCCTATTCAGAATTAAGGAGATCAATTTTCTCTCACACTCAAAAGACAGAAGTCACATTTGTTTATTTATTTGTTTATTTATTTGTTTATTTATTTAAACCACTAACGGCCTTAATATCATTGTATCACAGGGCAGGCAGCACTTCAACAGGATATTATCACAATAAAGCATCACAAACATAAATAAAAAAAACAACGCAGTTTACGCAGAAGTTTGATACTGATCACTTTTCCAAGAAATAAATTACTGCGCACCTGTATCCGTATCTCACCTGCAGCTCCTTTTCCGGAAGGCGGGGCGTGAGCACTATTGGCTTATACTCAGTCAGTGCTCGAGCTCTACAGCAGTGCATCCTCGAGCCGGTTATAATCCTCCGTACCACTGTTCACCCGTACCGGCACTCGATCCTCCGACGCAGCGCGCGCGATTTGTTTGGTTTTTATTTTCCAAAGAAATTCAAAACGCCATTTTCTTATTTTAATTTTCTCAGATAATTTTAAACTGAAGAGGTTTGTTTCTGCCGGCGGGACAGACTCGGCGACACCGGGGCACCAAGCGGGGATAACAGCGAGGCTTCAGCTTATTATTGCCCAGGACACTGGACGTTATTCCTGCTCGATAGGACGCTACTTTTGGATTACTTTGACACACAGTTTGTGACTGGAATACACTACAAATATCGCTAAAATAATTCATCTGCTGGTTTTCAGCATGTCGCTTTTCTTAAGTGGATAATACAACCCTCACTTAGCTGAGCGGATGCAGGGACTTCTGTGCGCTTTGTGCAGGCGGTAGCTACGAGAAAAGACTAACCTGCAACTGAACAACAGAATCGAAATATTTAAGAAGCATTTTGTGCATTTAGGAACTGTCCCCCCAACTTATCTGTCAGTCTCTTGGACTGAATCCTGCGCCCTTATAAACTCAGAGAAACCTGTGAAGGCAAGATCACCATCAGGATGCATCGCAGCTGAAACCCACAAGTACGGGAGTTCGGTGCTGAAATCAGATCGGGCGGACCTCCACCTCCCTCCTGGACCTGGATAGGAGCCGAATCAGGATGACTCCTGCCGGTGCGATGATCTTGCTCCCGGTGCTGTGCCTGGTCTCTGGAGCCTCCTGGGCAGCGACCCTGGGCGGACTGGAAGGCGAGTACAACCGGCATGGTAAAGGAAAACAACTCAGTTTGTGTATGAGTGGAGATAATCAAGGCTGATAGTTATATTTCTTCACTTTGAGATGTTGTTTTCCCCCTGTATATAATGTCTGCAGTTAAAAAGGTGTTTTAGGTGGCTTCATCATCACATCTTCCTCACTGATGATGATGATAACAGGTATTAAAACAATCACGCATGCGGCTGGAGCAACACTTGTATCTGCAGTGCAGTTTACATGTTGTCTGACATTATTTAACCGTGTTAACAGCTGAAAGAGTGGCCAATGTGGTGCATCATAAGCTTTGGCACAAAACACCATTTAACCCAAACTTAAACCTGCACTTGTGTTGTCAACCTCTGCTTTGCGCAGCTGTTTTACGCGCTCAGAGCGCGATGCCAAAGGGCTGCCTTTTGCTTTTATTGGTGCTTGATAAATGGTGATGTTGGCGAAGCAAGCAGGTGCCAGACTTGTTCTCCTCAACGCCAACAAGTGCACAGACTGGACAGAAAAGCCGGGCTGCTGGCTGATCCAGACACGTAGCAGCTTTCAGATTTTAAAGGGACAGTTCAGTCAAATGCGCTTCCCGCTGGAGGGATTGCTGCATGGAGAGAATTTGTCTTTTCATTTGCCCTCATCCGGAGAAGGCAGAGGTCAGGATCTGCAGCTCTGCAGGCTGGCAGTGATTTAGCATCTTGCTCTGGGACACTTCAACAGGGTGGATGCAGTAGCTTAAATAGGTTAAAATGGTGCAGCTCCGAAATGGCCACAATAAATTGCCCTTAGTTTTCTTGAAAAGTGGCTCTGTGCATGTAGTGCTAAGTGGGAAAATGATGAAGGGTGAGAGAGGACCAGACACAGATTTTGGATGGCTTTAAGTCGAGGTGAATGGAAGACAAGCTCGGCTCTCTAATAAGCCTCCTCTTTGTGCTGTGACCATCAGGGTCAGCAGCTCAGAATTGCCAGCCTTCTTGTTTTCTGCAAACTGACTGACAGTTAAAATGGAAAACATAAAATGAGAGGAGACATCCATCACAACAAAATAATGGGAAGCTTATGGGCAATAGTCACACAGAGCTAGATTGTGACCCCATGGAGATTGGATTGCAGTCTGCGTGAGTACATCTGTGTCTCTCCATTTGTCCATGTTTTGAATGTATTCTCTTTGTTTGCAGGGTAATAACTATCTGTGCAATCTCTCCATTTGACTTTGTTGTTTATTGCGCCCGTATGTTTTTCTCTTTTCATTATCTCATGTCTGTTTTTTTTGCTCCTGGTCCTCTCCTTCCCTCTCTACCATGTGATGGTGTTTACACCCAGATCCAGCGAGGAGGAAAGATTTACAGGTTGCGTCACTGCGTGTCCATCGACCATTAGCCTGTACTTCAGTCACCTGACTGTATTAATGGGCTTTGCTCCACCGCTGCACTCTGCAGCAGAGCTTATTGTGCTTTAACCCTTTGTATTTCCATGACTGACCTACATCTAAATACTTACCTAAGACAGTTCCTTCTCACTGTTGATCCAGGCCCATTTGCTGAATGAGTGCAGTGTCTGTAAGTTGGGCCCCTGTCTCTCTGTGTTATTATGAAATTGTGCCCTGTGGCACAGTGGCCCCACAACAGATACAGTTGGATCAAGTGCCAAAAATGGCAAGAGAGAGAGACAGAGAGGGAAACATTCAGATGTGATGCCCAACAGAGCAGCGTGTCACAGCTTCTCAGAACAACTGCAGATTGAGAAATGCGTCAATATTTTGTATGTTATGTAGCATCATTGTTGTTTTGTCCGATGCATCAAAAATTTGTTGCCAAGTGCAAACCTGCACGATCTCGATTAAAATCACTACAGCATTTGCTTCCCATTAAGTTAAAAGTAGTTGCCATCCTCAGCAGGGCGTGTGTGTGTTTGTGTGCCCATGTGTGTGCATGCTTCTGTGTTTGCATGTGTGTTATGATAACCGAAGGGAGACTCTTACGTAAGACAGCATAGTTGTTAAGAGCAACTGGTCAGGTGATATGTGTGTGTTTGTGTTAAGCTTGGTTTGCAAGTACAGTAACATTTAGCTTTATTTTTTAAAGTCAGATTTGTCCGTATGTGTCTTGCATCAGAGAGCTAGTAATTTCTCACTTCCTCATTGCTGTTATGATATATCTGTATGTGTTGTAAGATGTGTTCATATTGACTGGTTGTGTGGCTAATTAGACTGATGTGGAATTGTTCCAACTCTCTGGTTAAGCGTTTGGGGAAAAGTCATAAAACTGCTCGGCTGAAATTACACACTGCATGATGGTGTTACCATCAGAGTGTGGGGTTTTAATTTTAAAAAAAATTACAAATAAGTTGGCCATAATTATGCTTTTACAAGCATTTGCCTCAGAAAGATCAAAACATATTCATAAAGTACACATTTGTATTTAGACATGTTAGGAAAGTAAAGAAAGCCTAATGTTTAAGTTGAAAACATGCTGATATAACTTCTTTATTATTGAAATGGAAATAATAATTTAACTCCAGCGTATTCACATCCCAAAACTCCACTAATCTTTACATTGTGTTTATGTGTGTGTCTGTTGTGACGGGATCAGAGAGCGGCCCCCTCTGTCAGCTCCAGTCAGTTTCACTGGTCTAGCAGCCACTTTAATGCTCCTCACATGAAACTCATTAGGGTGTCGGCACACAGGGGAGGGCCTGGCTCCCAGCGGAGCCCTGACTGTATGGCTCTGGGTCCATTTATGGAGAAGGAGAGAGGAGCTACGTCTAATTTGATTTGCTCGGTTAGTCGGAAACTATGCAGGTATATAAGCATTATGTTGCTCTTAAGGCCACCCAGTGTCCAGCCACTGTACCACCTGCTTGCTCACCAAAACTATATTTTTTCTTTGTTTGTAGTCAACAGTAGCTTAACCGAATCTCTGTTCAAACATTTCTCACTCCAGTAGCTCTCAGCGAAGAGGTTTATTACGCTATTGTAGTTTTCTGTTTTAGTGCCAACATTTGAGCAACAAAGTCCACACAGTGAGGAGGTCAGAGTGGATGGATGGGTCGACAAAACAGAGGACTTTGACACAGGAGACAACTGTTGGTTTCCTGTGTGAAACTGATAATCAGTGTTGTTTCCTTTATCCATGACCTTAAACACGTTTCTTATTGTACAAACATTTTTTCCCAACCCTTACCAAGTTGTTTTTGTGCCTAAACCTAAACAAACCCTGGCCATGCTGTAACCTTAACTGCATGTATTACTACAACCATGATGACGAAGACCCTGTGCGCCGCTGCTGGTATTCTCCTATGGATGTGGGTAGGGAAAAAAAATGGTTGGAGAAGTTGTTGATGAAATCATCGCTGACGACCCCCGCTGATTGATTTCCTGGGTGGAAATTCATCATGAATGCTGTTGTCGGGAAATTGGTCTTGGACATCTTGTTTGGATGGGCAGCTGGGTCACAATGTGCAAAATTCTCATCACTGCAATGTTTTCGTATCAGGGAAACGCCTGGGGATTAGGCCAGGAAGAGTGTAACCACTAAACTGTCTGAGCTGAGTCTTGCCTGTGAGAATACATGTGGACTACAGTAGATTATGTGTTTGGGTTGGGGCTGCATTGTTGTCTCCCACCGGGGAATATGAAGTGGTTATGCAAACACAAGAAACAGTCTTCCTTTCTCCTCATCCCTGCATCCTACTCTTTCTCTTTCCTTGTTATTCTCATTCTCATCAGCTCCTGATCCCTCTCCTTCTTCTAAATGTAGACGATAGGGCCTGGTGGAGTTGAGTGATACCATGAGAATGAAGAAAGGCATCAGAAATGCTTTCAATGCTTCTTTTAGTTCTGCTCCAAATCCTATATTTTCTCTTTATCTTTGTTGCTAAACTCAGATAAACCGTTGCTGTTTAGCTTGAGTGACTCACCTGTTGGCTTAGTAGCATTACATTTGTGAAAAAGTGTTTTAAACTGAGCTAAACATAAGTGAAACATTTCCCCCAAAAAGAGGGAATTTACCAGTTAAACCGAAACCAAAAATAATTAAAAATGAAGGAGGGGAAGTGAATAAAGGAATAATAAGAGGAGTAAATTCCCAGCATTCACCAGCCACCTACAGAAAAAATTCTCTCACTCCTTCATACATTCGTCAGCAAAGTTCCTTACGTTTGCATGTACTCATAATGCTCTCTCTGTGAAGTCCAGACATTGTCTATGATTCTGAGAATTACATTAACAACTCATACACGGATAGTTGTTCATGCACCCTCCCACGTTTGTGAATGGTCAGCCCACACAGGCACTCCTGTGGCTGGAGCTTGTCAGAGTAAAGGTCAAACTGAGTCAGATGTCAAAGGCCTCACACACACACACGCACACGCACAGTCGACGCAAGCACATTTTCTATGTTGCACTCCCAGGAGGATTTAATGATTGGGATTCTTGGTGGCGTCTTCGCTTTGCCCTAATTTTGCATCTCTTGTTTTAGCATGTTTATTCCCACTTGGAATGACTGCTGTGAACAGTTTAAACACAAGTCCCCTTGAGGGTCAGCGACATGGTGGCGACATATTGTGGGTTTGTCCCTGGAATTCTCCTTCGTCGTCATTCATTCATTCATTCCTCCTTCCGGCCTCCTTCTCACTCCCTCGTTCATAAAAATCTTGCGAACCGTGCTGTGTCATGACGCTGAGGCTGGTTGAGTATTCAGGAGTTTAGGTCTTGAGGGGTTTAGTAGAGAGGGGGGAATTAGTGTGTCTAGCAATGGGCATGTATTACCTTCAGAGGGCTTTAGAGCCAAAGATTGCAGCGTACAGCTCAGGCATATATCATCAGCTCATTGGCATTAACTCCTGCTCTCTGCCCTCATCTCCTTCCTCTCTAGCCCTCTGCTGCATGAAAATCCTATCTGATAGAAAGCAAGCTGAAACCAATTAGTATGCATAGGAAACAATTTTCAGCATTTAGACACACAGGGGGACGCTTAAGCTGCTGAGTTTTAGATTTTCTATCACTTGTTCTTTTTAATTTCAAGTTAAAGTGAGGCTTTTTTTTTTTTTTTTTTTAGAATTTTAATCAAACCTGGACCATCCCAGAGGCACTATAAATTTAAAGTTTTACCTCATGTGTTGAAGTCTTGAATGAGTTTGAGGATTGTTTCCAGTCTCGAGAGGCCTTGCTGTTCAATTTTGCTGACTGTTTTCTGAGACCATCATCAGTCATATTAATCAGTATGGATTTTATCATTCACCAGCTCAAGGTGAGGCAAAGGAGAACGAGGAGGGAAAGAGAGAAGGTTGAATTTTAAGCCTGTGATCGAATGATGCAAGAAAAGAGAGGTGAGGACAGTGAAACGCATGAGAAAAGAGGATGAAATTAAAAAGAACAGGAACAAGGACATGAGAAATTTTAAAACAGAACTGATAAGCTCTGGGAAAAGACACAGAAACTAATAGTTATTGATGAAATGAAACTGAGAAAGAGAGTGTCATTGATCTGTCTCGTTTGGGACTGAAAAAACCAGACCGACAGGAGGCGATGGGCGTCGCAGGTTTAAGACAAGGTCAGAGGTCGCACAGGATCACCTTTTTCATGTTGAAGCAATGACGGAATCCACTTAACCTGCTAGTGTCTTGGAGGTCTCACGCACACAAAGACACACACTCACACATTCAACTGCAGTCACAATGAGGTGCTCCTCAGAGAGTTGGTGGATGTTTACTTTGACTGATTGGAAGTCTGGAATCAACAAATTCATCAGTCGATTGGCCTGTCAATCAGACTGTCCACCTGGCCTTTCTGTGCATCGGGATGTGTGAGTGTGTTTTCAGGTCAGAGAGTGTGTCCATTGATGGACAGACTGAAATGTGAAGGCATGTTCCATCTGTTTACCTCTCTGTATCTCTCTTTGTATTGTAAGGGGCTTTGTTTACATTTAAGGCCTGCACTTTGAGTGTGTGTCGGTGTGTGTGTGTGTTCTTTGTACAGGACATGTGTCAGCATTCAGGCAAAGAGAGCAGTGCAGGAGGGTAAGGAAACACACTTTTTTCTTGGTAATTAGTTTCCACATTTCAGTCTCGTCTGTGCCTGCAGTGGCCACGATCACATGTAAAACGTCATGGTAACAGTAAGTTGTTGTCTCACTGTTTGTGTCTGAAGAGCTTGTTTAGAAAGTGGACGGCTCACTTTGCGTAGAAACTCCGCACATCAGGGCTGCGCTGGGCAGTAGCGAGCAGTCAGCTTATTCCAGATTTGTGCCTGTTGGCATTTTTTACTGTCACTGACAGTTGGAAGCTGGAAGAAGCCGCCGTGTGCAGACTGCTGAGTTTGAATGCAGAGGAAATGTCTTGTAAATTCCAGTTTTACTGCTTTTTTACCGCACATATATATCTGCTCTTCTGAAGCATTTCATCAGTGAGGGTATACAGTGATTGGTTCAAAACTTACAATACTTACTTAAGTATTGAAAACAATGAAATTTCTTTCATTAACATGGATGTGCAACTGTTAATACTCCAGTGCACATTCAGTTAAACTGAGATACTCTAACAGTTTTAACACTTAAAAACTCTCAAATTGCTTTAAAGTTCTTGTAAATACTTAGATAACAAGCTTGAAGCAGAACTTACAGCTGTGGTTCTACAGCTGCTCCAGAAACCATGTGCAGACTACGGACTGTGACTGGCCAGCGTGGGCTGCTTTCTCCCATAAGTTTCTAATTCCAGGGGATAGTGTTGATAGTGAATACAACATTAAGGAAGCTGAAGAAAGACTCCGTCATCTGCTGCTTTTCACTACCAGACAACCAGCAAAGCGATCTCCTCATCAAGCACAGTGACTGCGCAGCAGTATTCTCAGAATACAAGTTACCTGGTCCAAACTCCGTCCTCTGAGTGTGTGCGTGGCAAAAACTACATCTACAATGGCGCTACCTTGAACTCTGGTATCAACCCCATCTTAACTCTCACATTTAGTTGCATAAAAATACAGAGAAATTGGAAGGAACAGGAAGGTAATAAGAACCCAGGAGATATTTGTTCCATGTTCCTCTAGCAGGCCACGTCTCTCTGAATTCAATAAAAGGTCAGTTTGATTTTCTCTGAAGTGCCAAACTAAACACTAACTAAACACAGTGTGTGCAGTCCAAGCTAGTACAATTAGCTTTGTTTATACTTCGTGCTACAAGTAACATAAATAGCTTCTTTCATCCTCCATATCTTCACAGATCTATCAACCAGGTGATAAGATAGTAAATATAGAGGACATACAGATAATCACACACTAAGCACTTTGAACACACACACACACACTGCTGCTCTGAAATTTCACCTCCTCAGAACTGGACCATCAGGTGGAACTGGCTTACCGTTTTAAACATGGTTCGACCAGTTTCCCGTGAAAATAGAACCACACCAGGCGTAGTACTGAGTTAATTTACAGTTCAGTGAAGCTGGGACATTGTGTGTGCGCATACACACAAACACACACCACAGGGCGATTGCAGTGTCATGCAGAGTTAACTTACCAATCCTGCCTTGATCAAGGTAACACACCTGCTCATAAAGTCAGCACAGCGGCTCCTGTCTGGAACACACACATATACAGGCGTGCACACACACACTCACTGTCTGCAAAGTGAAGCTGAGCAATGGATCTCCCAAATAAAAAGGATAAACTGATAAGGCTGTCTGAGACTACTGTGTGTGTGTGTGTGTGTGTGTGTGTGTGTGTGTGTATGTGTGTGTGCGTGTGTGTGTGGGTTGCACTCAGATATCTATTACCTCTCTGTGGATTGTGCTCATTCCCGCTTTGGCAGCCTAGTAAATAAAACCACCTCTCTGCACTCCTTCTCTCTCACTCTTTTTGTGTATGTGTGTTTGTGTGTGTCTTTTGGCAGCCGTGTTTGGCACATAACCATGAGGCCCATTTCTTCCTTACACACACACACACGCACACACACACAAAGAACACTTGACAGTAAGGGCTACCCTGCTGTTCCTACTTTGTGTTTATTGATTGTTGGTGTCTTCCGCTGCAGAGAGAGTTTCTTTGGTAAAATTTGAGTGTGCGTGTGTGTATGTGTGCAAGAGAGAGTGTGTGTATGCATTGGTAAGTTTTAAAAGCACATATTGACTGTGATGTTGTCTCCATGACTTGTTGAACTCCAGTTCTCCTCTCTTGTTTTTTATCATCCTCTTTTGACATATTGACCTTCTGTCTCTTTTTTCAGTTCACTGTATGTGTGTTGATGTGTGTGTTTGTGTTTGTATGTGTGTGTGTATGCTGTTAAGGAAAGCAGAGCAGCATTGGAAACCTTAATGGCAGGAAACAGACTGGGGCTAACACAAAGGAAAAACTGTCAGCAGCCCCCCTCACTCACTCACACACACACACACACACACATGCTCAAACACACATACATACATTGTAGACATTTACACATTCGTGCCTGCATGTGTAGATGTGCACACGACATGAATATACACGCTTCCTGTTCTTTTAAAAACATTTATCTTTTGTTATTTTAAAAAAGCTTGAGTTTTTGAAATGTTACCTGCATATGATACCAGTTTTGGTGTGTGTGTCTTTATGTATATATGTGTGTGTGTGTGTGTGTGTGTGTGTGTGTGTGTGTGTGTGTGTGTGTGTGTGTGTGTGTGGACAAACCTCTCATTAAATTCCCCCCTCTGTGTCTCTCCCTCTCTCTCTGCCGTCCCCTCTCTCCTTCCCTTACCACCCCTCGGTCTCCCTCCTCTGCTTTCTTTATTGTGGTTTCTTTTAATTGGAGTCTGAGGTGGTAATTACAGGGATTGGGGACGGGGGGGGGGGTGAAGTCTGGGAGAGGAGGAGGAGGAGGAAGAAGGAGGAGGCAGGATGGGGGAGAAAAGAAGGAAGGAAGACGATGAGGAGAAGGAGGAGGAAGAAACAGCAGGGTTGTGATGAAAGAGCTGCAGCAGAGAAGAGAGAAGGGAAACACCTTTTCAAATGGAGCAGTTGCTGAGAAGTGACCGATAGATGTTTTCTCAGATGATCCAGTCCATGAGTGGAGGACATTAACACTCCTGTTAGTGTGACTGGTGCACTTTTTGCTAATTTTGCACATATTTTCTGAATAGTTTGCTTGTTGAAATGGTCCCTTCCTGTTGCACTGCTGCACATTTTTGAATTATAATGTGTTTTGAATGTTTTACATTGTGTATAATCTGAGTTTTTTCTGCACAAATTCGAAAGCCATCTGTGCTGTTGAAACTGTCTGACACACAGATACACACAGACAGAAAAACACACAGTAGACTCGTCTCCCTGAGGATTGTGTGTGTGTGTTTTTTTTGTTTATTTCTGTCCCTTTTTCTCATTTTGTCCGATTCTTGCTCTTACTTGATCCTTTCCTCTGCAGACACTGGCGGGTTTGTCCATATTTTCCTTTGTATTGCATTTATAAGGAACTTTCATTTTAACAGTGAGTGTAAGTCTGTTGTGTTTACATGTTTAACTGTGTGTGTGTATTAATTCAAAGATGCTGAAGGCCTCAGCATTTTGCTTGCCTGGAGGGAATAACCTGTGTTAAATGAGATACAGTAGCTGGCCCTCCTCGCCTGCTGTCTGGGACACACACACGCATACAGCATTGTTGAAAGCCAGCCGCGCTGTAAGGATACATTAATGCTGATCCACATTATCATAATTGAGGTGTCTGCTGAGCCTGTATGTGTACTTTGTGCGTGTGTGTGTGTGTCCAGGGGGAATACAGAAAGAGAGAGAGAGGGTCTTTAGAGCCAGACTGACACCATACTTTCATCTTTTAGCTTAACATTACAATGGAAGACAGGCTCCCTAAAATGTGTGTGGTTGTGTGTGTGTATTTGTGTGTGTGTGTTTGTGTACCATCACTAAAGCAGGAAAAGCCTCCTAAAAGCATTATCACACTGATCTAGAAAGCATGTCAACATTACAAAGCACTACACGGGAGCTTCATAGACAGAGATGGTGGCATCACAGTAAGAACACATTAGCATGAACATTACATTTGTTTTGAATGGTAGAGAGTGGAGATCAAAGCTTGGAGATCCACTTTGCATTTAATAAATTACTCAAAGCATTGTGTGTGTTAGGTTCTCAGACACAAAATGAACATACACACTGGTACTGTATCTGTAGAAAGAGACATTCAGCCCATCCAGAGTTCTGATATATCTGTTGTGTCCTGTGAAATCTGAAACAGTATTAATCAGGTCCTTGACGAAACTGTGGGACTCACAAATCCAATTATAATTAAAAGTTTGTGATTAACTAGGTGACGTCATACGACAGAGTGTGCAGTCAGATGGCGTCATGACATCACAGCGGCCTGCATCTCGGGCGATCTCATCAGCTTAAGTGCTTTTATATAACAAGTGCCCTTGTCCACATGGGACAGCATGGAAATGAGGTCCCAGCAGTCCAGATTATCATGCTGTCTGATATGTTGCAAAGGCACCGAGCAAATGTATAAATATATATCATGCATACAAATGGAAATTGCAAGCACAAATACGAGAACGTTTACTGAATTAAATAGGACATATTTAATACATGCATCCTGTATAATGTAAATGTATTGTGTGTGTTAGTTAGTAACCAGTTCTTATTTCACGTTTCCTCACTGTCCAAAGAAAAACACGTATCTAAATAACATCAATTTAAATTTAGTGATGATGATCATCTGTGGAGCTAATGAGGAATTGAACAGACAGCAGTCTGTTAATGGGACTGTTTGTGTGTTATTGTGTTGAGCCTGCACAAGTAGGGAACTGAATGAAAGGACTTAATGCATTAAAGCCAGTAGAGGTGATGTGGACTTATCCCACCCAAACATATGGTTTAGGTCAAACTGTGTGTGTGTGTGTGTGTGTGTGTGTGTGTGTGTGTGTGTGTGTGTGTGTGTGTGTGTGTGTGTGTGTGGGTGTGTGTGTGGGTGTGTGTGTGTGTGTGTGCGCTTAAGAGGGAATTTAAGAATGTGACATCTGCTAATGAGCTTGTAGTTTGGAACCTAATGCGAATTACTTTGATAATGAGTTCTTCTAAGACGTGTGTGTGTGTGTGTGTGTGTATGGGTGTGTATACATTGATGACATTATGCAGTTAGTAAGTGGCTACTTTAAGAAACACTGACAGGGTGTTAATGGACTGCTTATAATTGTCTGAGTGTGCTCATGTGTATCCTACTCACACAAAAGCACACATCCAGCTTTGTGCTGGCAGGGTCCTGTGTGTGTGTGTGTGTGTGTGTGTGTGTGGAGGTGTTTATATGTAAGGGAAGCCTGTGTGTGTGTGTGAGAATGGGAAGTTGGTCTTAGTCAGGTGACCCAGTTACACACAACAATAGGCAGAGCTGTTTTGGTACAGTCTCTCAAATATGATTAGACTGCTTGTGTTATTTGCCTCAGGTTTTCATTGTTGATGAATGATTAACAGTATTAATGGCTTATTCAAGGAACCCAGGGAGCTGTTATGTACCTACCTGTGTAAACAATCTCCTCAACACCAAATAATGAGCTGTACCATGTGCACTACGGTGCTGTATAGCAGGATTTGGGCATGACTTCACACAGTCTCCAACACTGCAGCAGTCTTGCTGTGTTTTAGCAGGTGGAGGGTATTTGTGAATGTAGCCGCTAGCAAGTGTTTCCAGCCAGTGATGATCAGTCCTTGCATGTGAACAAAATGATGTAGATATAAAATATGACTGAGAGCAACTTAACTGAGAAATATTGTAGAAAAAAACGATATATTTTACAGTCTTTTGAATTGTTTTATATGCTCATAAGAGTGAAAGAGCAGCACTCGAACCCTCGTCAAAGAATTAGAGACAGATATTTTTCTGCACTTAAACTTGTGAAAATCTTTATGGGGTAATATGTGAGACTGCTGGAAGAATGCTTCTGTTCACTATCTCTGAATATCATCTTTTTTCTCACAGTCTGCCTGCCAGAATCAAATAACAGCACCCTGGGAAAAAAAATATGGCTGTATGTGGGTGCGTGAATGCACCATGTTTTCCCATCGTTTGGGTGCATTAATACTGTATATTCCTGCGTGTGCATTCTAGCATGAGGGTGCATGTTTGTAGTATCATATACAATGCACTGTCTCCAACCCTGACTCCAACTCTGCCCATGAGTCAGATACACTTGCAGAATACACACACACACTTTTGCAGTGGTGGTGATGACAGATGAAGGTGAAAAGCAGGGCACACAAAGTGCTGCACTCATTTAGTTTTAAAGGCGCGGTTCCATTAATAACCACTGTAAATGTCTGCACACACACTATTTATGGAGAAAAGAGTGAAAGAGACAAGGTTAGCATAGCAACTGAGGGTTGACAAAGCATGTACTGGACAAATTAATAGTTCAGCTGGTGCATGTTATACACTGATGGAGTGAACACTAAGACATCTCTAATTGCTTCCAGTTTAAATATTGGGAGAAAGCCAAAGCTGGTCTTTAAAGTTGTGTAAGGACTGAGGTTAGTTTTTGTTGGGACACTGAGATGAAGTTTGTACAATGAGAAGAAACTGAGCTCCTCAGTTCAGCTCCTTGTTCTTTTGTGTCCTGACAGTGTTTAGTGCTTCTGTTTCTTTAGTGTATATACACACCAAGTCATGTTGAACAACATACTGTGGCTTTCTTTGGCGTAGTCAGCCCGACTGGTTTGCATTATGAATGGTCAGTGAGTTTGCATGTAATGGTTGTTGTAGTTCAAGCAGAGACGCCCTGAGAGATACATGGAAAGACACAGGACCAGAGTGAGACAGAACAGTAGTCAAATTCATATAAAATGTAATGTCAAGCAACATTTATTGCAATAAAGCTTTAAGTTGACAATAATTTCTACTGTAACCTAAACCCACACTGCAAAAGAATATTGACTGCCACAAGGCCTTGATGTTTGATGAAGGATTAATGATTCAAGGAAGTGCAGACGATTGTGTGGTTCATTTGAATTAGCTATTTGAAAAGTTCGGAAAAAAATGACCCATGTCTAATTTTACTGTTTTGTGTAAAAAAATACAAAATTAACATGTGTGACTTCCTGTGCAACACTTGGCATTGCATGGTTCTCAGAAAGGAAGCAAGAGACTGAAGAGCAAGTCAAGCAGAGTAAATGTGCGAGTCTAACAACTCAACCATGCAGATAATGCAAAATTACAAAATTTGAACAAAACTAAAGATTTTAGCTGTAACAGGTTGGATGAATTGTAGACTGACACACGTTTGGTTGACAGAAATATAGAGTGATATAGAATGAGGGGCAGAAAGAGAGAGGGAGTTAATGGACTAGTCAATTATTCACTCCTAACCTTTTTACCGTCTGTTATTTTAGTGGATCACTTTAGACAAGCTCGAATTGTGTGCTGAAGTGTGTACTTTTGTGTGGGTGTGGGTGTGTGTGCGCCTCCAAAAGAGCCATACATGATGTATGTTGAGCATTAGCATGCTGTTGGGTTGTGATGTGGTGTATAAAGAGTTGTTATGCAGGATACATGAGCCCACACTATAGATTGAACACTGACCTTTGTGCAGTGTGTTTTGTGCTCATGTATATAGTGTGATGTTTTACACTGTACACGGGTTATAGTGCACGTTCATGTGTTGGTTTTTTTTCTCTCTGTTTTTGTCTTTGGGATTTATCTGCTTATCGGAATGTGTGTGTGTGTGTGTGTGTGTGTATTAGTTGATGGCTTGTAACCAGGCCAACCTAAGCAGTCCGTGCTGCATAAAGGTGTCAAATGACATGCACTGCTAATGTTATTAAAATAATTTGATAGACTTGAGAGGAAACTGTGGGTAACAGACTGTTTTTTTTATAAACCACTGAGAATGATAATAGTCTACAGCCCTGTATTTAGATGCTATATAATAATTCTTCCCCAGTTAACTGCACACATGCATACAGAAGCTGATCAGCTGGTTGAAGTTCAGCTCAAAGCCATTATATGGACAAAGCTTTCCTTGTTAGGTCAACCACACAAGCACACACACACACACACACACACACACACACACACACACGTATAGAAGGATCTTGGCATTTGCCAGGAATGAGCTAAGGATCATTAATCTTGCTTTGCTTGGAGCAAGCTGGCCAAATTCACCCTCACACACACACACACACACACACACACACACACACACACACACACACACACACACACACACACACACACACACACACACACACACGCTGAATGTTCATGCATATACACACTTGCATGTGCACACACACACTCAGTCGCACCAGCTACCAGGCACAGGAAATAAAGTGCTTAAATCTGTCTCTCTGTTTTAAAATCCTTCCATTTTGTTCTCCACTTTGAAGTGAAGCCTCCTTCTCATTTCTGTTTTCTGTCTTTCTGTTAAGCCCCTCCCACCAGGTGTGCGCCCACAAACAGGTGCAATCACGTGTATGCGTGCATTTGAATGCTGTAATGTGTAAATAAATAGACCACAACAGGGTGGTGCTGTGCCAGTGGAATTCCACGCATCTGGTTTCTTCATCTGTCATCTTTCACATTGGGACGAGTGTTTGTTCATCTGTATGTGTTTTTGTGTTATGCAAGAGTGTGTTCTGCACAAACCTAGAAAAACAAATCAGACCTGACAGACGATTGTTTGGGTGGTGGACAGGGATTTTCAATGTGTGGAGCCACTGCAGTGAACAAGAGGATTTGAGGCATTTTAGTGATTACAAAGGCAGGGGCCACAGAGGATTAAAATAGTTGTTTCCCTCTTATTGTTACTGCTGAAGTGAGGCTTTTCTTTTAACAGCACACGGTTGCTTTGTTGATTTTTAATGTATTATGGCTCTTCATTCAAATTCAGCCCATACACTGGCATGGGATTTAAACGTGGCATTTCCATTAAATAGTGTAAATAAATAGCACCGATTCATCAGTGAAATTTCCACTGGCAGAAGAAACAATCAGAACGTTTTCTTTGGTAAAAGAAGTCAAACTGTAATGTCAAAACAAAAGACTGTTCCAGGAGTTCAAAGCTCAAAAGTTCACCTAAGTAAATGTACATAAGTATTATTAGTATTAAGTTTTGTTACTTTCCACCAAATGGTACATCTTATTGTCATAATAACAAAATATAGTCACGTATAGAGGGGAAAGGAGGTGGGCTGTTCCTGCAAAAACTGGAGATAAAAGGAAGAAAATGAGAAGAGGGATGGTTGTGGAAAGTAAGTCCATGCATAGAAGGAGTGGAGACAAAGCAGAAAGAGAGAGAAAGTAAGATAGGTGAAGAGGATGAGAGGAGATAGATGGGAAACAAGGGCAGGAAGTCAAGACGAGCTGTCATGTCCTGTAGACCAATGGCAGCCTGACAGGAGGAGAGATGATAAGAGTTTTTATCGTCTCTCTCTCTCTCTCTCTCTCTCTCTCTCTCTCTCTGTCTCTCTCTCTCTCTCTCTCTTTGGGTTTAATCAAGCAGACAGTTGGTTTCGACCCAATCCAGTGGGGGGTGGTGGTGGTGGGGGTTTTATCATCAGCGGGCATTAATCTGTGTGACAGGGGCTTATTAGATGAGAGCGACCACCCCTGCTGGCTCACACAGTGGATGGAGCCAGCCCTGTTAGAGAGAGGTGGAAAGTCACAGTGAGGCGAAGGAGGTGGAGATTTAACTTTAAGAAACTACCTTTTTTTCCTCAGGGGGAAGTGAAAGTGATTAAGGAGAAGAAGGGAGGAATTTATCTTTACACATTTATACATTCTGTATATTTATTGTAAACTATGTACACATCTTGTTGTGTGTGTGTTTCTGCTCCCCAGTCTCTGTCCTCACACATGAATGACTGATCTGTAGTGGTGATTATGTAACGGCGCCGCAGCTCTCCAGCGTTTTTGTTCCAACACAGTGTCTCCTCAGGCTAAGGGAGGATGTAATGAGACTCATCCTTTCAATACTTTATAAAGTCCTGGCTCCTGCTTCTATTTTTCGACCAAGCTGCAGTTTAGTGAGTTTCCTTCACTCATCTGGAGCTATGGGCCGTACTTTTGCTGCAGAAGGCTGCTGAAGGGAACTTAAATCCCTTGCGTTGTGACGCTTCGCTGTGCTGACTCACGCTTCTTTGTGCTAACAAAGCAGTGCACACATCAGACCAATCAGAGAAGGAACAGGAGCATCTTTGGCACCATAGTGACAGCAGGGAAAACAGGTTAATGAGTGGTGCAACATGGCGATCAGTGCAGCGGTAGAAACAGTTTCCTGCTCTGCTTGTATTTTCTAAAATCTTCTATATTTACTCTTCATTTGATAGTCTGACTGTTGCATTCTAAAATTACATTGAGTGAACAGGTGATGATTCAGTGTTAAATCAAGGACACTTCAACAGGACACATGGCTGATAATGAACAAAAGTTTAGTGCATTACTCATCTAGCAATTCATTTACTTTTGTTGTTTTACCATTATGATGGAAAGCATGGAAACCGGTCTCATCATGATGTGTGATTAGGCTGATATATTTTAAATTAAAGGTTTATCTTATCTTATCTTATGAAAACATTATTAGCTGAATGAATGTGCAGTGTTGTCTGTCTGCATGGCCTCTCTCCAAACATTAATGCAATCAGAGAGTAAACAAAGCAACAAACAGCGCTGCTGCAGAATGTCACCTAGTCACCGAGCAGTTGGGAGGAAAGACATGGAGGATGTTGCCATTGTAGAAGTTGTATTCCAGGAAAAGACTCAGGCTAACGCAGTTTGCTACCTTACACCGCAGGATGGCTGTTTCACCACAACCTAAAGCTGTCTATCTGCTTTTTTTCTTTTTCTTCCTTGTCATGTTTCTTGGCACAGTAAGACACTGGCAGGTTGTGGCTGATGATTGACCCCCATGAGCTGACCCAGTTTTATTTCTTATGCAACGCACAAGCAAACACACATGCACACATTAAACAGCACAGTTGTAGAGCAGGTCCTGCAGGTGTATGTGATTCACGAGAAGTGAGGGGGCGGATAGTACCTGGGGACATGGGTTCTACATAACAGCCTAAAGGCAAGTGTACAGTATGGATGTATGTATGTATGTGTGACAGCATCTTTTTCCTTATGCTAGTGAAGATGGTATGTTGAAGTTACATGTTTTCATCTATCTCTGTATATTGGTGTGTACGTGATACTAAAGGCTTGTTATTGTAGTTTTCAGTTTAAAACAGTTTTAAGTTTCCGTCTTTACTTTGAATAAAAAAGTACATACATATACAAAAAAAGAAGATCAGATTTTGCAATGCAGCCTCTCTCTTCTCCTTTTAAAAAAAAAAAAACGTATTTAAGAAAGCTGTTCTCATCGCACAGGAGCCTCATTTAGTCTTGTTAAACTACAGTGGTCAGCATCTTCAGACACCAGGGATCAAAAACTCTTGGGCGCTCAGGAGCACTTCAGTTTGGCAAAAAAATCAAAAACTAATAAGCCACCATGAATTGCATTTGTGTGTTAGAGTGCGTAACCTTGTGCACATTGGCACTCCTGCACTATTACAAAGTTTCTAAGAAGAGCCGGATTGAATGCATTTAAAAAAAAATACAGATGAGCAGCCAAACTTGTTTAGTCCTCTTTGCCTAAGAAGTTCAGTTTACTGGAAGCCTGCGGGCGGTTTCCTCCGAATTTGCTGTTCATGGTATCAGTAAAAAAAAAAAAAGAAAAATTGAATTTCTGGCTCTTTTTTCCATCTCCATCTTTGGTACTAAAGTGCTCTTTGTTATGATCTCACTTTACTCCCCCTCAGACAGTCACACATCGCACAGAGCTTGTCCTTTTCTTCGGTTTTGGTTTAGTGTTTCTGTTTCTGAAAACGTTCCCATGGCACATCTTGGTTAATTACATGAACCAAAACCTTAAACTTATGCTTACTGATCTGTTTCTGTAGACACCAAGACCACCTGTGTACCAGATTTAGTTCTACTTCCTGTTGCATATGGAAGTGCTCTACCGAGATCTTGGTCTGGGTTTTTGTTTGTGCACATGACTCCTCCTCACAACATGAACAGCAGAGTGGAGTTCATAAAGCATAGAAGAGACACACACACATTTACTTACACTCTGCTTTTGCATAAATCCATGTGGGAGGTTTTCCTGCAGTACCCATAACAGAGTGTGTGTGTGTCTCCATTGTATTGGAGATAGGGTCAGGAAGGAAGGCCCCGCCTCTTTATTTCCCCCTGTCGCCCAGAGTGACGATGACGTCACCGAGGAGCCTGGAGCTGCAGGGCATCGTGGGAAATGGCCTTTAGACCTTAGCACACGAAGATGCACACAGACGCATACACACACACACATTCTCAAACAGTGTGTGTGTGTGTGTGGGAGAGTGTGACCCAAGAGAGAGGCAGAAAAAGAGAAGGAGATTTAGAAAATCAGGTTAAGGAGCTGGACTCATGAAAGGGGGAATCTCATCTTCAGACACAGGGAATATTCTACCCGTGTCAGCAATTTGTCATTGTGTGTGTATGCGTGTGTGTGTGTGCACTTCAGTGTGTGCATATGTTTGAGAGAGAGGGGGTGAGGTGGAGGCTAGATAAATGGACAGAGGCAACCCCTCTGACATGATTAACAACTAGACATGCTGTGTTTAAGTGTTTATTCTTCTGTTTGTTTGTGAGTTTGTGCGTTGTTGTGTTGGTGCTCTCCTCAGTCTGTGTGTGTCAGGATTCTATTAACATTAATCGAAGCCCGTGAAGATAAACTCTGCTGCTGTTGTGCCCGGTAAGCAACATCTACTGTGGATCTACTGTAGCCGATCCTCTCAGTGTATAGCCACACCTACGTGATACACAAACGCACAGATGCGTATGAAGAACAGCTGACATTGTCTCTAACATGTGCAGCTTCCATTGATCATAGCTGTCAGTGTAGAACCAAAATGGTATAGTGTTAATATATCATTACAAATCCTGTAATACAGCGTACCAAGATGTTTGATGTGCACAGTTCAGAAATGATTGTGCAGATATCAGAATTTACAAACCATGAGTGTGGTGGAGGGAAGTAGCTTATTAGTAATGTATTTTTTATAAATGCAGCATGATTTCTTTAGAAGTGAAACCCACCATCTAACTAACACATCACTGCGTGTCTGTGCATCGTGTCTGTTCCATAGAATATGTGGCTGCTTGCATCTTCCTCACTTCCTCTTCCCAAGTGATATTTTCTAAATGCCAAACCTACTTCATCTTAACCTCTGCAAATATAAGCTTTATTTAACCTAATGTTTGTGTGTGTGTGTGCATATGTGTTTGCCACGTCTGTATCTCACATCGCAGAAAAGGCTAAACCAGACCTGTCCTAAAGGGACAGCTAAGTGTCTGTGGTATTTTCCAGCTCTCGCTGTCAGATTCTTGTCTCAGACTTACAAACATCTAAGAGTGGAAACAGTGCGCACTGAGCATGTGCAGTGCACACAGGCAGTAAATGAATCCCTCACATTCTTCATCCACCGACATGTGGGAGGGGAGAGTATTGATTTCTGGTCAGGCATTAATCATATGAGGGAGGGAGAGGGAGTGAGGGATACTGTTAATTTATTGATTCATGGGATTACTGGACTTTATAGTTTGAGTAACACCTTTGCATTCTGAACATGTATGTGTGTCTTCACTCTTCAGTTCATTGTTTACAGATATGTGAGAATGGATGCAGATAAAAACCTGCAACGTGCAATCAAGATGAGTGACAAGTGTTTGGAGCAGGAAGCTGACAGACTGAGGAAGCATCTCACATTGCACAATGTTTTTTTCAAACCGTGTCTGTTGGAGACGTGTTTTTCTAAAGTAAACTCGATACTTGATACACAAAAAAACACAAAGGTCAGTGCAGCACTAATTTCCTCGTTATCTGTGAGTGTAAGAAGCTGGTGTGACAGTTTTTGAAGAAAACACCGACCAACGCCCACTCTTCACATACTGAGACAGCAACAGGCCCGAGAGCCGCGGTGCAGCGGCTGCTAGCTGAACTTCGCCTCACCCTTAATCCTGCCTCGCTTTAAGTGTTTCACATAAACAATCTGCCTTGACTTCTGCCTCACCCTTTAACTCCCTCGCTCCCCCTCTGTGTTAAAACGCTCTAACTGCCTTCAACATCAGAGACTCAGGAGAGCTCAGGAAACATCATGCTACATGTTTAATGTGTTAGTGGAACTTAATGATGCAGTGCATGCAGAGTGTGTGTGTGTGTGTGTGTGTGTGTGGACACCAGCTCACTGACAATGCAGTGAATCAGCACAGTAGCTTCAGCTATGTGGAAACAATACAAAACATTTATTTAACATGTCCTGTCCCGTGTGTGTGTTTTCAGAGTATGAGGGACTGCATGGGTCACAAGCACTTTACTAAAAATATGTGTAAGGTGTGTGCCTGTGGTGTCCGGATGTGTGTGTTATGTAAGAATCTGCTTCTTTCTCACCTGTCTAAAATTACCTTCTTTAGAAGATAATGGCTCAACAAAGAGACTCATACCTGTCACATGCCGTCTTCTTGAACCGGAAAAAACACACATGCAGACCTACGTTTCAAGCTATACACACACAGAGAGATGATTGTGTCTGAGCATCTGATCATTCTAATGCGCACACGCACTAAAACAAAGGCCTACACATCAGCATTTTCTCAAAATCACACACACAGATGTGTGACTTACAACCGTCGGACTGATGGTAAGGATCCTGCTGATGTGCAAACACACTTGGGTTAAAAAGAAAAACGTCTGTGAGAAACGTCTACAGTCTGCTGTTATTAGAAGTTACGCCATTAGTCTCAGCTGTAATCAGGGACAGGGAGGCACCTGGTCCAGGTTCAGATGCTGTCTGAGATTCAGTACTGATGCCGTCGCCTTTGACCGTGGCAGACGATGAATAAATAAAGCCTACTGTATGTGATAGACACATTTTCGGGAGCTTATCCCTCGTGACTCTGTGCTGATGTATTGTTTGTGACACGTAATCATGCACACATACACACACCCTCATGTCTTTTAACAAATGTTTTATTCATGCACGATTGTGTGTGTATGAGAGGTGTGGCTCCGAGGCCATTCAACTCAACAACAAACCCAAGGGTAGACAAAGATGTGGGGTCAGAGATTCATAATTTAACTTACATACACAGACTCATTCTCATGCAATATTTGTTTTCTTCATAGACATGAAAGCATATTTGTTTTTCTCTTTCTCTTTCTCTTTCTCTTTCTCTCTCTGTCTCTCTCTCTCTCTCTGTCTCAGATATCTCCAAATGCCTCCCGGCAGATGAGTTTTTAATTTATGTTGTTGTTTTAGCCAAGAGATGACATGAAAAAGGTCAAAGTTTTATCATGTTTGAGCTCATTGAAATCCAGCAAAAATTACATTTCTGAAGAGCACAGATTTGCATTTCGTCGGTTACAGTTCATTACCAGACAAACTGCTTTGCATTTGTCAGCATCCATCATCAGGATGTTAGTTATTGATAATTGGTAATTATTTTCCCATATGACTCCTCATCCT
This sequence comes from Toxotes jaculatrix, assembly GCF_017976425.1. Lineage (NCBI taxonomy): Eukaryota > Metazoa > Chordata > Actinopteri > Toxotidae > Toxotes > Toxotes jaculatrix. The sequence continues at coordinate 10,495,962 of NC_054416.1, forward strand.
GGATTTTAGTCTATTATTCGTCAGCTCGCCCAGATAAATAAGTCTGTGAGAGACTGATGGCTGGAGCAGTGATGTAAGATGTCCAATGCTCCATCTGCTCTTTCAGTTTGGGCTCTTGATCCTGCAGAGTTCCCTGCAGGACAGATAAAGCTATCAGCTCTGCAGACATACAGGGACCCGCAGCACTCATTTCACATGAACAGAGCACTTAACCTGTCGACCTTTACTGCTATATATCACCCGAGACACACATACACACACACACACACACACACACACTCAACCACTGCAGCGGTGCCTATACAAGAGAGCTCAGAAAATGGCTCTAGCTTCACCACAGCAATGTATCTGTCCACCATGCATTTTCCATCTCTCTCTCTCTCAGGTCAGCGAGTTCATGCCTTATTGTTCCACATGAAGAGAGAGAACAACTTCTGTCAAATCAATACAGGAGAAAATTGAGCATGCGTCGGTTTCAAACAGGTTTTTAATCTCGATCCATATGGACATTCAGAATTTCAGAGAAGAAGAAGGCTAAAACATGATTATATTATTATATTATTATATTAATATAATCATCATAATCAATAATTATATTATTTTAGTTGAGCAGCATGGCTGTCATTGTTGTGCATTGACTGTCATTGTTATTTAAAAATAGAGGTTGTCCCACACAGCTATGGACTGACAGTGCTAGATGCTTCAAATGAACAGAGCACAGATGTCCAGTTTAATAATCAGTGCAGAGACATTTCAGCAGGAATGTCTGCACACGAATTCATCTGTTCTTCCTGTCTCTTCTTCTTGACATCAGCTGGCGAGCTGGTGTTAGATACCTGGCCACACAGAAGGGACAGGATGAACAAAGTGGAATCTACACACTGTTCCTCATTAAGAAAGAAAGAATCAGACAGAGCTCAGATCAGGTCGCCTGCTGGGAGACACCTGGAGTCAAGTTTAAAGGACTGACACTAACATTATGTTATAATTACATGTTGTAATGACAAGATTTTCGCAAAGTAGAAATGTTACTCATTGTTGCAAAAACAAATATTCTAATTAATCAAATTCATTCATGGCTCAGGGACACAGGGACAGACAAAATAACAGAAACCCTTAACAATACTTAATATGGTCGCAGTATTCCCACACTGAGGCTGTGTTACTGGGTTGCAGGGTGTTTTCAGTGGTTCATATCAGCACCTAAAAAAGAAATTCTGCCTCAGTCAAAAGACTTTTTCACTGTTGGTATAGACGGCTTTGTTGTGTTTGCTCGTTGGTACCTGGACTCTCCACTCTCTCCATCTCCACCGTTTCCTGCCTCCCTCTCACTCGCTCGCGCTCCTTCCTTTCCTTTCACTCTCCTAGTACCTTTATTTATTCTGATTCCCCAGTGCCTCTTCCTCTCATTCCCTCTCCCTCACTCTCCTCTCTCTCTCTCTCTCTCTCTCTCTCTCTCTCTCTCTCTCTCTCTCTCTCTCTCTCTCTCTCTCTTTCTGCCCCCTGTGGAGTTCCTCTTGTGTGATATGGTGGTATGCTAAATAGCTTCTAAAAGTAATCTGCACACACACACACGGAGGGAGAGGGAGAGAGAGAGAGAGTGAGAGAGGTAGTGAACTGCTAACAAATGCGATTTGAAAGAGCATCAAAACAGAGTGTGATCCAGCTGACCTTGATAAAGCAGCCAAGTATGGAGGGAAAGAGTGATAGCAGGGAAAAGGACAGAAGGGGGAAAAGTCAAAAGAGAAGAGGAAGTGATAAAATGTTGTTTTGCTTCTATTTCTCTATCTTCTCTCTCTCTCCTCGTTCTCTTTATTTCTGCTTCTCTGTTTTGGAATCTCTCCATGTTTTCATCGTGTTGTTTGGTAAAACTGGTTTCTGCAGCTGCAAGGTCATCGTCCACCCTCTACCACCACACACACACAAACACACACACACACACACAAACAATGGTACTGCTTCCAAAGTGCTATCAGTTCCTGTGGTGCTAAAAGTGTGTGAAAGGATCAGAATGCATGGAGAGAGGAGGTCACAGGTCACAGAGGGTGTCATGTTTGTGTCAGTGTCTGGTGAGAACGACTGGAGTGGAACTTCTAATATAAATACACTGACAGCCTCATGGCGAGGTGTATGTGTGTCTGATTTTCCCTGTGACAGGCAGCAGTGAGGCTGTAGCTAGGACTGTATAGTGCAGGAAGAGGCAGTTATTTTGGTAATGCGATAGTTGCTTGTGTCTCGCTAACAATGCATTCATTGTTCTATACACTGAATGAAACTGAAAGGAGAGGAGCAGAGAACCAGGGTGAGGAGGGAGGCGCTGAAAGCTTCTATCCCCACTCAGAGTGAGCTTTCCTGGGGCACAGAGTGCCGGTAGAGGCTCATGGAGATCTATGAAGAGCACCAACTACTGTGCCTGGAGCACGGCCAGGTAGCAAAGAGAGGAAATGAGAGAAAGATTTACATGCACTGCTGGATAATAAGAAACGATATAATAGAGTGATAATAGAACTTTTGAGGGTTGTTCAATCTGCATTTCAGTTAAACTAAAAGACTGACTCGGGCACTTCAGTTGGCAGTAATGAAGGCTTTAAGCATTTTGGCGTACACACAGCCCCCCCCTCACACACACACACACACACACACACACACACACACACACACACACACACACACACACACACACACACACACACACACACACACACACACACACACACCCCCTCCCCCTCAGGGTTAGTCAGTGCCAGTGGTTAAATGTTGGGTGCTTTGATCTCTGGTCTCTGTCACTGGCCAAACTCAGTTCAACACACTGGCTACTTTGTTCTGTTGTGGAGAATAGACAGCCCCAGACATCGTGAACACAAAGGGTGTGATGGAGGCAACGTGGAGTCAAGATGTGTCATTTTGAATAGTTTTTACATAGTTGAGTTGGAGCTGACAGATACTATGGGGTGTGAAAACCTAACAAACCGTGGCATTGGATAAAACTTTAGTCACTGAACTTCACCTGGGGTTGGTAAAGATGGTAATCAGGCTTGGTTTCTTCATTTGTGATGGCAGGGATGGAAACAACTGTGGTCAGTGGAAGCAGACGTTCATAAAAGCATTTAGCAGTGTTTGAGTGATTACAGGGTTAGGTTGTGGTATCTAGGATGTAGAGCCACCTGGTATGTGTGTGTGCTTCTGTGGTCTCCCCAGCTGGCTGTGTGGATGGAAGATATTTCTTAGCCACATGGGAGGTAGAACTTTTTGGTTTCTCCTAATGTTAATGATACATGTGCAGGACTGTTGTGCCCCTGTGCTTTTCTTCATTTTAATTGTTCCTTTTTTTCATTCCATTGCCCTGCCTGTTTATTAGACTCAGCTCTCGCACACTTGTTTGTCATTAGCGTTTGCTATTAGCCATTAGTGCCGCTGTTGAAACAAATCTTCCCACTTGCTCTTGACACCTTTACACCCCACTCATTTCCTCTTGTCTCCACTTCTCTGCTTCTGTCTGTGACACAATCAAATGACTATGAATGACTTGACCTTTAACCTCTGCTTCTTGCCCCAGAGCATGAAGTGACGACATCATGAGGAGGACAGAAATGGAGAGGGGTGGGTGGATGAGATGCAGAGTTCGACGTGCGGGGAAAAAAAGGATATAAAAGGAGAAGGGGAGATAACGATGAATCGTTTCTATTTTGAGAAAGATCAGAAAGCTGTTATACTAATGCACTGTGAACAAAATCAGCCTCCTAGCTTCCTCTCCTGTCCTCTCCTCTCAGCCATGTAGGCCAGCAGGCAGCTAATTGATGTATCTATTATTGATTTGCTCACTCTCCCATCCCTATTAGCCACCATTACATTCTGGTCCACTAATGGACAAGCTGCTTGCATGCTGCTAAAACTTCCTCTTAGGCCAAAGCCCCCTCCCTCTCCTCTTTTACCCTGTTGTGCATTTTTTTTCTATCATCACTTTCCCACTTTTGGTAACCATTCACTCTATTTTTCATCTTTCTTTTTAGTATTTTGTCTCCTCCGTCTTTAATATTTCAAATTACTGTGTCTGTGTCTGTGTAATATCTATGAAAGTACACTGAGACCACGGGAGGCAAAAATGTGAGAATCATCTGTGTGTGCGGGAGGTGGAGGGAGTAAAAGGGCTGTGTAGGTGTGTCGAAATTGTCATTATCAGCAGCAGACGGCAAATTGGCTTTGTTAATTATTAAACCATTGTGTCCACAACTATGGCTGCTCGTGGGATTTTTTTCTAGTGACACACTAACACTCTGAGTCATTATTTAACTTGTCAGTTAAAAACCCCACAGTGATGGTGTCTCTGCTGTCATCAGAATGGGACAGCTAGGACGCCTGTGACTTTTTGCCTGTGGTAAAACTGTGGTTTTCTTCAGTAAAACAGTGTGAGAACAAACCGATGAAAATTTGTTTTTTTCCATTTCAGACAGAGAGAGAGATGAAAATCTGAGCCACAGCTTGACGGTGCGCATGCTGGTGTGTGTGTGTGTGTGTGAGTTTGGGTCGTATTGATCTTCCAGCTCAACCAGCATGTAAACTCTGACCTTTGGCTTGTGACAGCAGAAGTCATCAGTGACACGCATGTGACACTGACCAGCTGTTGCTTCAGTACTTGCATGTGGAAACCATCCTGATGTCTAACATGCAGATTTTTAACTAGATCTCTGTGGTTTCATGAGAAACGTGTGGTCGTCTGTTGCATCATCTGTGTCTGCGAGACACTAATGCTGTATATGTGTGTGGTAGCATACTCAGATACACATACATGCACAGAAGCTCAAGTGCAGTTGTGGTAAAGCTTTCTGTATCTTTGGCCACAGTGTTTACTGGCCTAGAACAGCCACCAAAAAAATACATCAAGTAAAAAGCGTGTGTGTGTGAATATATGTCTGTGTCCTTTCCTGTGGTGTTTGCAAAAGTGGATTAACCTCACGCCTTTCTGTTTTTCTCAGTTCACTTACCCTCATGCTGTTTTTGGACATTTTACTCTCTGCTTCCTTCTCTTTTTGTCTCACCTGTCATCAATTTTTAGGCAACAATATGAACATAAGTGAACACATAACGCAAGCTTGGTGTTCATTCAGTCAGAAAGGATAAAATCTGTCTCCTACTGTAGATGTGAGTTTGATGTAGCTTATTACAAGCGATGATACCTATAGCTGAACACATTGTTTTAAGCTTCCAGCACTTTAAACACGACCTGAGTGATTGATCCTTGTAGCTTCCACTTTCACAGTAGATGGTGCTGATTTAAACTCCAGTCATACTCTTGACTTACTTTATTACTTTATTACCAAACAAACAGATACACTATTTTCACCAGAGCACAAGAAACAAATAGAAATAAATCTGAAGCAACTAATGCAACAAGGTGTTGGTGGAAGAGAAACTGCAGTACTTCCCTATAGCTCAGAAGTCTTAGGCTCCAAGCTCAGATTACCACAGTGAAATAAATTCCATTTATAAAAAGAAAAAAGTGTCGGTCACGAGATGATTAGAGGGATCAGAGAAAAACACTTGCACAGTTTCTTAGATTTTTGTTCTTCGGGAGTCTAAAAGTCTTTCAGATGAAGTAATGTGAGAAGTAAAACTTACTTTGAGGTTGAACTGCTCATAATTCATGTCCACACTATAGCCATGGCCTGTCATGTTAGGTTAGGAATAGATATTGCCTCATTTTTAAAGATAACAATTTGAAAAGGTTTAGAACAGCGGTTCTAGTGTAACAGATGTTGTGGCTGCTCCTGCTCTGTTTGGCTTTAGAGACACAGATTCACTGTTTAGTCTCAATCTACCAGCCAGAACCTAAACACAGGGAGGCAGGTGAGCGTGTGTGTGTGATGTGATGTGTGTCTTTGTGTGAGAGCTGTGATTGTACTGTACATGTGTGTCACGAAAGTTTCCAGAGAGATTTACTGACGGTTTAACAATTTTACTTAATTGTCATATAATACTTATGTTTTCTTTAACCACACAGTAACAGATTCAACTCTTATTTCTCTCTGGCAGAGACCATTACTGTGGATATACTGAATATACAGAGATATATTTTACGGCTCTCCATCCTTCCAGCCTCTTTTCATTTACAACAAAGACCTGAAAAGCTTGATCTTCCTTTTTAATATAAGATTCATGATTGTGTAGGATATTAAGCTGCGATATTTATATTATGCAACAGGATTTATTATAACCAGCAGGACAGTCTTACTGTAAGATAAAAATAACAGGACTGTGTTGACTCAGTGACTCATTCATACAGAAACTCTCTCTCTCTCACACACACACACACACACACACACACACACACACACACACACACACACACATACTCGCTGGGCTTTATGTACACACCTCCTGTGTGAGGCCTGGTGAATGCTGCAGGCACCCGGCTTCTAAACCAACACACTCTCACACACACACACACACACACACACACACACACACACACACACACACACACACACACACACACACACTTGCACATGCACATGCTAATCCTGCAGGGCATGGGCGAATTTAGGGCAAGCCTGATTAGTAGTGCTGCTGCTTATCACCCAGAGCCAGAGAGAGAGAGGCAGAGAGAGTGAGAGAAAGAGAGGGGAGGGGGGGGGGGGAGGTTGGGGGTGGGAGAGAAATTGGGGAACAGCGAAGAGAGGGTGGGAGGCTGGAAATTGGGAGAAGGGGGTGAGAACATTGAAGATATAGCGGTGTGGACTCACACAAAGGAATTTGTTTTTCATTATTGCTGTTTTATTCATCTAAAATCATCCAGACATAAACACACACAACTGCACACAGCAACACAAACGACAACACAAGAGGAAACGGAGAATAATAAAAAGATGCAGAAGGAAATGAAGCGGGGCATTAAGTGAGGAAGTGGCCAATCCTCCACTGCAACATTGGACCTCCTTCTCCTCCTTCCTACATCCTTGCTCTCTGTCCTTATCATTTCTTTTCTGTTTCCTTCTTGTTCTTCCTCCTACATCTTCATCAGTCTGAACCTCTTCTCCTCTCTCAACCTTTTTTCCTTGATGCCCAGTAATCCGCCACTTCCCTCAGGACTTTGTGTGTATGTGTGTGTGTTGATGCTCCCAGTGAAGCAGAACCTCAAAGGAGAGGCCAACATTGTGTGTCAGGGTCATTTCGTGTTTGTGATGTCTTTACCTCTGTCTGGAGAGGAGGACGACCAGATATGCACTACAAAGTGGGTACCACTCTGAAAAGACACTCCCCATAGAGGGTTTATTGAAACACAATTGCTCTTATTGAAAATGTAACTTAGTTTTCAGGAATTCTACAGTCTGTAAGAAAAATGCAGCTCTGATCTTACAGTATGTGGTGTCTTCTATGTCCTGTCTGCTGTGTTTTTCTTGGGATGTTGCGTAGTTGCATGATTTCAATAAATAAACTAAACGCCAGCTGCGAACACTTCAGTGGAATTAACCATTTTCAACTGCGAGTGTGTCCATACATAAAATTGTCTCACAGATGCTGTGCTTTAGCCTTTGTAGCAGTCAGCTGCATTGATATGTTGCGACTGATGCAAACAGGAGCTAAAGGATGAGCAGCCTCTCTGTAGATCTAACGAGCACACGGCTTTGATGCTTTTGTAAAACCTATTTATTGACTGAAAAAAGGCAGACTTTGACCGTGACCACTACAAGAGCAGGCTTGTCTTTCTCTTTTCACTCACTTTTCCTTGATCTCGGTCACACACATATGATCAATTAGACAATGTGATGTTTTGTCAGTCCAAAGTTGGAGAAGAATATTTGGTCTAGTGGAAGATAATTTTTCTAAACAACAGATACAGGCCAATCTATTTATCTTTATTTTTTTTATTGTCAATTCAAATTCTAAAACCACCTCCCCTCTTCTCTTACTTTAACACACTAGAAACAGCCCATGGGACAGGATATGCCTGAACAGCTCCTGTCATCACAGCACAGACAATGAACCACTTAGGAACAATAAGAAGGGGGCAACCTAACATTACAGTCACTCACACACAAGTTCAGTGTTAGTAATTTTCATTGTCTGGATGCTGGAACAGACAGTGTTTTTGTTGTTGTAAATTATGTTCAAATTAAGCTACTGTATATAATAAATCTCATCATATCTGTGCAGCATAGACACAGAGGGAAGTCCGTGCCAGTTTCTAAACAATGCGTATGTTGAGTGATAAAGCCTCAGATATTTGCTTTTACTGTAACTGTGCATTAACATGCCTTACTTCAGAGCAAGTTATTGTTACACTTTCCCAAGATGCAGTGAATCAGTGAAACAGTTGTGGCAGTATGTAAAATAAGCTTTGTGTCATTTTTGTTCTAATTTGAAAATCGCACTCCAGCTTTCCAGCAGCGTATAAATGGCAGGTTGTGTCACTTTAGATGATGCGACATGTCTGATGTCGCCCATTGTAATGCACGCTGAAATGTGTTAGCATGGCGCACGGGAGCCTGCTGTCGAACACGCCGTCTAATGGGACAATCTGCTAAAAGCTGGTTCATTCCTTTAACCTGTGGAGTACATCTGCCCCCGACTGCTACTGAACAATTCGGAGGAAATGGCTGCTGGAAAATGGCATTGAGTGGGTGATAGGGCTATAAATGTGTGTTTCTGCGAAGTGCGGGACTGTGTGGAGCATGCAGCTGTGTCCTGTCTCACTGCAGGGGCTCAGAGTGTGTGTGTGTGTGTGTGTGTGTGTGTGTGTGTGTGTGTGTGTGTGTGTGTGTGTGTGTGTGTGTGTGTGTGTGTGTGTGTGTGATGAGAGACTGTGGGGGCAGGAGCATGTTTGCGCCTCTCTGCATCTTTTCTCCCCATCCCGTCAGTTTTGATTGACAGATGAAGGAGGGAGGTGTATAATTTATCACTTCCTGGTTGGTCTAGTCCCACAATGCCCCGCGGCCAGAGACCAGAGTTGGTCCCCCAGAGCAAAAGCCAGTTTATTAAACCCTTAATGGACATGCCACACACACACACACACACACACACACTCTGTTGGTCTCTCTCCCTGGCTGCCTCTCAGTCATGTTTAATGTATAATGAATGAATGATTCATGGCAGGGGAGAGGATTTTGTATTTTAGGACTCCTTATTCATTTATACTCACACCAGTCGCTTTTTTAAAAATTATACCTGAGGTGTGATTTTTATTTCAACATTTATAAGGTCACCAGATTTTCCACTCACATTATTTAAATCATTTTAAATGTGTAATTCCTCATTTCCTGGTAAATCCTGCATTTTCTCCATTGTCCCCAGTTACATCCATGTTTTTGTCTCAGCATTTAGAAACCAGCAGCCAACACTGCTATATTTTTAATATGTATTTATCCAGAGAGGGCAGTGAAGGTCTCATGTGCTTTCACACACCAGCACCCTGTCTAATCAATATTTTTATGTTAAATATATATTCTGAAAATTATATGCACAAAAATCTCATTGCTGTTCTTTGTTGCAACACGTGTCCTTTTAGTAATGTTACCACCACACATGCACATCTGCACACACCGTATCACACGTGCACACATGAATGGGCACGCACAGACACCCAGGCGGGAGGTGATATTTGATACATGGTGAGCTGCAGGCTCCTGCTGTCAAAGAGGAGGCATTTACCCAACCCTCAGAACATCCTCTCTTCCCTTGTGACACATGCCAGCTCAAATTTATTCATAAAGTGCTTCTAACAAACAGCTACGTATGTCATCATGGAGATAAAAGACAAAAAGGAGATGGAAAACAAGAAATTGCATGTTGCGTTTTCTTTTTTTTTCAGAGCCACACGTCAGGCCTTTTTTTAGCGTGTGCCTGGGTTAGACGTGTGTGTGTGCGGCTGTGTGTGAGGAGGGCAGATGGTGTAGCTCTAGGAATCATCTCTCTACATTAGGGTGCACAGCAGGTGGTGTCACCGTGTGCATGTGTGCGTGCACATATATATATATATATTTGCGTGTGCTGTTTTGTCCTACACAGCCGGTAAGGACCAGTTTACAAGGACATCTCTCCAGACCTTGCCTTTGGCCCGTGTCACTAACACTCACGTCTACTTTGCTGTATGTGTGTGCGTTTGTGTGTCTGTCAGACCAGCAAGAGGAAGCAGGCTGCAAAGTCAGTCTGAAGAAGTGATGTCGTTTGGTGATGTGAGGCTGCGGGGCGATGAAAGGATGGATGGATGGATGGATGGATGGATGACAGAGCCGATAAAGAGAAGCGACAAAAGGGACACAAATATGAAAGGAAGAAGAATATGAAAAGAAGAAGAAGAGAGAATGAGACTGAGAGGTCTCCGATGTTTTTAGTGCCTCACATCTCATCTCCTTCAACTCTCATTTGAAGTCAGCTTTGATTGACAGATTGAGGAAGAAAGTGTTTATGTCATTAGCTCGGTGTATAAATGGAAGATGTATTCTCAGCTACAGAAACTTTTAATTCGAGGCAACATGAAGACACTTCACAGATGCACACATTATATTCGTAGCTATATTGTTTGAGGAACTGTAAAAGAAGCTTCTTGCATAGGCTGATTTTCAAGAAGTGGGAGCCCTCTGCGAGCGAATCAGAGCTCACTTCTGCTGTTTGACTGCCTGGAGGCTTTCAGCTGAGCAGATGGCTTCTTAGTGAATGAGAAATGGCATTCATGTGAAATGTTACGGGAAACAGGCACAGACTGACTGGGTGAGGGAGTCTGGATGGAGGCAGGGGGAGTGAAACTGTCTGTGATTCAGTTACAGGCAGATGTCAGTGTGTTTGGGTTTTTCTTTTTTTTTTTTTGTTCATTGCACAGAACAGCACAGACAAGCTCTAAGTGGAAAACCATGTCCGTGGCATGTCAGTGCCATTTATCAGATGGTACTTTTAGTCCCATCCTCCATAACAGGAACAGAAGACGGTTGTAGTGGTTTGAATCTTTTAGTCGACAGCTGGCAAACTGGGGGTCATGTGCCTTCAAATTCCATCTGTGATCCTCAAAGGATTTTCCTCCAAAGAGTTTCCCTTTAATATAATTTGGGGAATGTATCAAGTTCCGATCGTAATTGCCAGTTATCTATCATCCTTTTAGCAATTATCTTGATGAAGATGAATACATAAATGTTGTTTAAATTATGATTTCATCTCATTACTGTACATGAAACCTCTTCTCCTCTCTGTTCTCTGGTTGAATACACTTCCCTATTAATGCGTCACACTGTCACCTCCTCACCTCTGCCTGCAGACTAATACAGGGTGTGTGCAGGCGTGTGCGTTTGTCCTCTGTTGTCCCTCTTTCTAATAATTATGGTGTTCTCACCAAGTTTGATGCCTGTACTTTATGTAGAAGAATGTGTATGTTTTCCTCTGCAAATGAAAAGTTAATTATATGAATAACACCATGCACTCTTGCTCCATTTAACACACAATTTAGCAAACTCTGCATAAATGCTGGCTGTCCTAAATCCATCTGTTCTTCCTTCATTCACAACTCCTTGTAGACACTGGTTTATTCTAGGAAGCAGCAAATTGAGAATTCAGGAGAGTGTGAATCATTGTCATCATTTTGTGTCATCACTGACAGATGTAGTGCATGACTGTAATTTTAATATCTATTAAAATGTTACACACAGCTTTGTCGGACTGTCAGCATGCTCTCCGTCTGACACAGTCACAGTCTTTTTGTTGCGTTGTTGTGAGTTTTGAGGGTACATGCAGTCCATAGATTTCACACTCGAAATTCACACACTCAGATGAAAAGTTGCAGGAGCAGCGAGGTGACCTGATACCAGCCCCGGCTGACTTATGTGTGTAGCTTTAGTTGTCAGGTGTCTCTTCACCAACCACTTGTTGTTTCATTTAATAGTAATATCAAGACTATTAATTTATTGATATTTTTTTTAGTTTACTAGATCAAAAGAGGGAAGTTGTAGGTGATGATTAACACAGTATCTTATATTGAATTGTGAGTCTGTGTGCACGAACATGGGCGTAGGCTTTGCTATTATTAGTCATATTTCATTAACTGTTTAATTGTGCAAGTGCAGTGAGTAATGTGTAATGAGTAATATGTTTTTTGGCTTGGTTGTGGTTAGATTAACATGCGAGCTTTTCTCATTAACATTAGTGTTTAATCTATCCCCTGATGAATTCATCTGTGGCACAGTGTGTTCCTTCCTTTGTTGTCTGCACTGAGACTTGAGTGTGTCTCTGACTGAGATGTAGTGCGGCTCAGACACCAATCACTTTTTTTTGGAAATGAAACCAACTCTGTGAAGTTTCTGTTCGCTGTCTGAGTAAGTCCGGCCTTTTTTTTTTTCGGTGAAGGTCTGCAAAGGTCAGAGTTGTAGGACTTCAAAAAAAAAAAAAAGCCAAATCCTTCACGTACACAAAGGTATCCTGTGCACACACAAACACACACTCTCTCACCAGCACTCGTACACAGCTGTGCTCTTTCCTCCAGCAGCTGGGACAGGAACACACACACACACATACACACACTCATATGTTTTGTCCTGACGGGTAGAGGGAGAGAGAGTGACTAAGAGAGGAAACAGGAGCTGGAACACAATTCAGAGGCTTTTGGGATTTAGTTCATGTGATAGTTTTGAGATTAAGGCGACAAATATAGCTGAAATTACACATCAGCTATTATGTGAAAGCATAATGCATTATTTATTATATATCATGATGCATAATTTATTTTATTGCATTCCTCCTCAGCAATGGGGAAGCAATATTCAAAATAGAGGCAAACACACAGAAACATGGGAGGATGTTTCAGAATAATAGACTTGTAAAGAGAAGAAGCTAGAAAAAGAATGATAAATAGACAGACTCCGAGGGATTAAAGCGGTTAATCTGTATCTCTGATTGTGTGAGAGGTGAGGGCAAGGGGTACTCTCATCTCTCTCCCTCCTTTTCTCATCATTCCATCCCTCCATCCCTTAAAAGACTTATCTCTTTAAACCCTCTTGCTGGGAATATGGTGTTTGAGTTATCCTGTCAGCCATTTGCTCTCACGTTTACATGGGTGAACAGATGTATCTTGTTTCTTTTCGGATCTCTGTCGACTTCCCTTCCATTCAGCTCTCTGAGCACGTCTCTTAGAACCCGTGTTGCGTCCTGTGATTGACAGCAGTGCTAACTTGTCCTCTGAAATCACACCCATCTCTCCTGTTTTCGTCCACAGACACCATTCTGGATACAAAGAAGTTTGGGGGCGTGACCAACTTCAGCACCGTCCTACTGGACCGTTCATCAGGCATGCTGTACCTGGGTGCCAGGGATGCCATATTGTCCGTGGACACCAATAGACTGGACAAACCACCGCGCAATGTAGGAAGACTGTGTTAATGTCTGGGTTCAATTAATCTGCTGCGGCTCATTGGTCACCCTGTCATAACTTCCTCATCAGTGTTTTTAGCAACACTTCTGCTTTTGCTACTATGACAAGTCAAAATGTCTGACTGATATGTTGAATCTGGGCCAGAGCTGTAATGATTCATTTAACATTTACTACTTATCAACTGATGGACAAGTGACAATAACTTATCCTGTTATCACTTTTTGTTTGATCCAGATTACTTGGGACGTGCCGGAGGAGAAGAGAAAGTCTTGTGTGGCAAAGGGAAAGACAGAGGTGAGAGCTGTGTGTGTGTGTGCGTTTGTGTCCGCACATTCTTCTGTAGTCTAATTCAGCTTAGCATCTATTTGTCGTAATATAAATGGTTGTAACACTTAAGCACTATATTAATTCCTAAAGCCGTACGACACGTGCAGCCAGCACCAACCAATGCCTGTATGCAGAGTGGAGAGATTTACAGTGACTCACAGTATTTACAGTTGCTGTCTCTTCCTGTAATCCCAGTGTAATGATGCTGTGTGGAAACATCCAGGAATATCCTGGAAAGCACAACGATGACTAAAATTTACATGTATGTTCAGTCCCTGCAGGAAAGGGTGATGCCTAAATAATGAATGTCTTTAAACCACACTGAGCTTCTCTAATATTTATGATTAGGTTTCGGTATCTGGCTCCACTTTCGGATCCAGAGATCCAGATCCAAGTCCCTGGATTTATTAAGTGCAGAGTCTAACAAGTCTCTCGTTCCACTTAGTGATTTGGGTGTCAATATTTGGGATTTTGTCATTGACTATTAAATTATTAATTTTTTTTGTACTAAAATTGTTGATGCTGTTGTCTTACCTAAATATTCTGGATAAGGGCCTGGGAGGATCTGGTTCCTATAAAAGACTATCAAATCCCAACCCTACAGCTGTATAGTCATATTCTCATGTTATTTTCAGTATAATTTATTGGATTCATGTGGCTTCGGACATTTGAAATGTGTGATTTCATGGGCCTATTTTTCGTCCTTCAGCTTGCATTTGTATGTGTGTGTGTGTGTGTCACGGCCCCTGCTGTTAGGCATTGGATGGGAAGTTCTGGGCTTTATGCCAAGATCCCATCAGGGATGTGTGTGTGTGTGTGTGTGTGTGTGTGTGTGTGTGTGTGTGTGTGTGTGTGTGTGTGTGTGTGTGTGTGTGTGTGTGTGTGTGTGTGTGTGTGTGTGTGTGTACATGTAAAGACAGAAAGAGTAAGAGATGTCCAGTAACTGTCTGTGGAAACTGATTAAATAGGGCATACTGTACACTCAAGCTGCATGTCTAATTATGCTGTGACCACGACCAAGCTGCTTACAGGAAATTAACTGTACGCTGAAGCTGCATTTGTTTGGTAATGTCTTACTGATTCATTGCTTTTAACAGTTTACTGAGCAGCACCAGGCTGAAATACAGCTTCAGGTTCAAATTGCAGGGTCTGGAATAACTAAAGACTCTAATAATTCTCAAAACTGCCTGAAAAATGCCTCTGAGTCCAGAGGAATGAGGTCAAATCTGTAGATAAACAAAGCCAATGGAAGGTCAGTACTTTAACAGAAGGGAAGTGCAATTAGTTTTGACCTATTTTACACAACCATCGTCAGGGAAGTTTTCTGCTTTCCAGCATGAGGGGGGGGGGAGAGGTGAAAGACTGATAAAGGCAGGAAAGAGAGGCTGTTTTTCAGTTGAGACTGATTACAAGATTACATGTGAGTCAGAGGGATAAGAAGGAGCAGGGGAGAGAGGGAAGGAAAAAGGAAGAGGAAGAGCGACAGACAGTGAGCGAGGAGGGATGAGGAGCATTGTTACACGATACAGAGAGAGAAATGGAGTGCAGAAGAAGAAAACGAAAAAGATCAGAGAGACAGGACAGTAGACTCAACAGGAAACTACCTTGAAGCTGACCGAGAGAGACATGGTGTGTGTGTGTGTGTGAATCATGCAGAAACTATACACTCAGAGGGTCAAATCAGGGCGAGTTAGCAGGGTTGTTACCAGATACACAGGAAGTCAAGGATGTTAATATTCCACTGCAGTTTAATGTCATTATTCATTACAAGTGCCACGGTAATGGCACAGCCTATTTTTCATTAACAGACCTGTCCTTAAATGATGGGTACACACTGTCCTACCATACACAGGTGGGTTAACCATCCACCACATCCCGACCGTCAAAAAATCTAATATTAATCATCCTGAAACTCGTCCGTGTGACAGTAACAGTTTGTCCTCTCACATACTGCTCTCTGTTTTTTTTTTCAGGGCCGTTTAAAGCATCAGCTTTATCTATAGGTTTTCAATGAAACACACAGTTAGTAGAAGATGGCAGCTTGTTTGTTTGAAGAGTCAAGGAACAGGAAAGGGTGCTAAAAGCAAAACCTGGTGGAAGGAAGAACGGTGTGCAGGCAGGTTCAGAGTAGAGCCTGAGATGAAGAGAGGAAGGTTCTGTCATATCGACACACACATACACACACACTTAATTCTCTATAATTATTGCAAAATTGCTCTCAGTAAGTAATTATCAGCTGGCATGAAAGCTTTTAGATGTTTTGGTGGCAAGACACTTCATTTCTACTTTGAGCACTGAAGCCACAGAAGCTTTTAATATGAAAAAATTAATAATTAGACCCTATTATGCTCGAGAATAGAATAAAATTGAATAGAGTCAAATAGAGTAGAATAGAGCCATTCGATCCACCCCATGCCACATTGTGAATGAAGCTTATTAGTATGAATGAGGTTAATATGGGCCAATGAAATAGCTAATCTCAAGCTGATCCCATTGTTGCCAGCCTGAGCTCTCTTTCTTCCTCTCTGGCTTTCTTCTCTGTCTCACGTGGAGCTGTACCAGTGTGAGGGGTGGTGCGTGTGGCGGTGGTGGGGGCTGATTTGGGTGACATGATCTGGGCATCAGAGAGGATCAGGTCCCTGGGGAGGAGGTGACTCAGGCCTGGAGCTCATCCAGCATGGCACGCAAAGACTCGCACACACACAGGCTTACTAGAAATTTCTTGTGTCATGGTTTCATGGCAACTGGGGAGGGGAAATATGGGTGTTTTCCCTACAAAGGTGCATATAAGTTCAGTTTTTTGTGTTTTACTTATGCATGAAAATGAGTCATCTTTTCAGACCATATGTGTGAGTTAGTATGGGTGGTCTCTCCTGATACCAGAGGGGGTCTCAAGTAGCTCTAACAGCAGTTAGAGGTCTCCAATTTCCAATCAGAGTCATCGATAGTCCAGCTGTTCCCAGAATCCTCTTCAACGTTTCTCCTAAATCTCAGGCTGGTTGATTTGAGAAACGTCTGTCTAGACAAAAATAAATATGACAGTATAATGCTAACAAATGAAGACTTTTATTCCAGTTTCTGAACTTTAAATTGGATGTGAGCTGGTCTTTATTTCTGGGTGTTTGTGTCCCCCTGCAGGTGGACTGCCACAACTACATCCGCCTGCTGGAGTTTCTGGGAGATGGACGTATCTATGCGTGTGGCACCTACGCCTTCGACCCCCAGTGTGCCTTCCTGGTTAGTTTGTGTGTATTTGTTTGCGTGTGAGGCCGTCCTCCTCTTAATCCATGCCTGTATGGGTGAATCCATTTTTGGGTGATGTCTGTTATGGGACAGATCTGTGCTTGATGATCTTACGATGTGTCACACCACAGCACACACTCAGACACACACAGCTGCAGCTATCTGTTATTTCAAACTGGTGTGTTTTTGCCACTGCTGTGCATTTATTCACATTTAAACTTTTAAGTCTTTTTCAGACTTCAGTCAACCTTTAAATGTTTTGTAGTGTGACATTTTCCAGCAGGTACTTTGAGAGTTAAAGTCACTAAAGCTTTTAGCATAAGACAATATAATTATAGTCAATTATAATGTCATTTTAAGCAGCACAGCTCACTGAAAGACAGCCCGTAAAAATCAAACTGAAACCACTGATTTTGTTTTTCATTGTTGTTCATTTAGAAAATGGATCATGTACATAACAGCCATTGTTCATTTGGCAGTTCACTGTTGCCCTTCTGATTATAAATTCTCTGTCTCTTTTCCTGTTGTCCTGAAGGAGCTCTCCTCCTTCACCCTGGAGAAAGCTGAGGATGGAGGAATTAAGATGGAGACGGGGAAGGGCAAGTGTCCTTTTGAGCCCAGTCAGCACTACACAGCTGTTATGGCAGGTCAGTACCATGAGTGGTTGTTTGCTGCCTGGTTGATCAGTGTGTCAACCTAATCTTGTTTTTACGTTGCTGCTCTATTTCAATGTGCGGTATTAGAATAAAACTGTGTTTGTATGCGTGCGTGCGTGCGTGTGTGTGTGTCTGCGTATATGTCTAGGTGGTACTTTATACACAGCAGCCACCATTAACTTCCTGGGAACGCTGTTCGACATCTCCCGGGCAACAGGCCCTGAGCAGGAGCGCATCCGAACTGAACGATCCATCAACTGGCTCAATGGTGAGGCACACATGCACACACACTTGTTCATCCCCATATCCACACATGCTGATGCTCCAACACAAATACACTTTCACTTGGCATTTCCATCATCATATTAAGCTGTATGTGTGTGTATTTTCAGACCCAGAGTTTGTGAGCTCGGCCTTCATAGAGCAGTCTGCAGACAGCAACCCGACAGGAGATGATGACAAAATCTACTTCTTTTTCACTGAGGTGGCCAAAGAGTACGATCTCTACACCAAAGTCAAGGTCCCCAGGGTGGCACGAGTCTGCAAGGTAACCCAGCGTCGTGACTGAGTGATTGATTCATTCATTATTTGCCTTGATTGAATTTTCCCCTTGGGCTTATCTTTCTCCCCCCGTCTGCTCAGTCGGATGTGGGAGGGATGAAGACGCTGCAGCGACGTTGGACCACCTTCCTCAAGACCCAGCTGGTGTGCGAGGACAAACCCAGCAGTCAGCGCTACAACATCCTGACTGATGTTTTCACCATGCAACACACACCAGGCGACGCTAGCAGCACACACTTCTACGGACTCTTCACCTCCCAGTGGTAAGCTGACGAAGGAGCAGGGGTGGCTCATTTAACCCACACCAAGACAATGGAATAAGCATATTTGACTAAATGTCAACTGTGTTTTCTCTTTTCCACAGGGAGCATGAGGCATTGTCAGCAGTGTGTGTTTTCAGTTTGTCGGACATCAACAAAGTGATGGACGGTCCCTTTAAAGAGCTGAAGAAGACCTGCGAGAACTGGATCAACCCTGAACCTGTCCCCACACCAAGGCCAGGCCAGGTACTAAACTGTATTATGGCTTTTGTTATACTCTAGTATACTACCATAAAATACTCTGACATAATTTTTTTCTCCTTCCCCCCACATTTTTTTTTAGTGTTTGAACAATGCATTAAAGGCCGAAGGTTTTGAGTCATCCCTAAAACTCCCAGACAAGGTGCTGACGTTCGTGAGGGACCACCCTCTGATGGAGAACAGTGTTACTGCAGCACCCCTGCTGGTCCGCAAGGGAATCAGATACACCAAGCTGGCAGTAACCCCAATGGGCAGCAGAGTGGAGCCAATACGAGTAGTGCTGCACCTTGGAACAGGTGAGAAGAGAAGGACGCGACAAGGCGAAAGGAGAGGGTAGAAGGATATGGAGGACAGAACATGGGCGGTTAAGACAGACCAGTGTCTTTCTGGACAGATTTAATACTTTGCAAGTCAATCATAATTGTGTGACCTTCCTCAAATTATGTAAATACATTTTGATTTTAATATGACATCAACTGTATTTTAGAAAACAAAACTAAATGTATGTGTTGCAGACCGTGGGGAGCTCCACCAGGTGGAGGTAATGGGCCAGAACGCCACCTTACTGCAGGAGATTCCTCTGTTCACCCCACTGGAGCCTGTTAACAACATATTGCTCCACAAGGTAAAGCACATGCATCCACACACACTCCACACACACAGTCACACATATATTCATCTGCAGTGTCAGGACACATCTGTTTTATTGCCCAGTGTTACTGTAATGGTTCCTTGTGTTTCCAGGGCCGGGCTCTGGTGGGCAGCCCCCTGTCTCTGGCTCGTGTCCAGGCTGAAGGCTGCGCTTTGTATCCCGACTGTGAGGTGTGTGCCAGAGCCAGAGAACTGGGCTGTGTGTGGAGCCCAAAGGAAGAAGCCTGCAGGAACACAGCAACAAAGTGAGCGCTACAGCAATGAAAAGCAAAAATCTTACAGTGAAAACATAAAAGTAATGTAAAGGAAAGTATTTTTTATCAGTAGATTAATTAATTAAGATTAAAGTAAAGTCTTAAGATTATGTAGTGTAACCACCAGCAAAACAATAGAAAAAGATTCCATTACACATAACACATTACATAATAACACACTAGACTAAATGAATATTTGAGGAGATATTTAGAAAGGAAGACATCTGCTGCTAGTTAAACTTTGAAGGGTGAAAGTGTGACTAAATTCTGTGTGTTTCCAGGCCTGGTCCAGGTGATACTGTAGATGATGCCTTGAGGAAATGTGATAAAAGAGAGGGTAGGTTTACCCCATTGTTGTACTGGAGATCGCATGTTATGTAAATGTTATGTTCTTCATTGATTTCAGCTTCCATGTCTGTTTCTCTGTCTCCGGTTATTTAATAACTCTCTGCTGTGTAACCTGATCGCTCTCTACTCCAGTGCGTTGCTCCCCATCCGTCAGGGAGCTGCAGGTTTTTGTCGGTCTCCGCCTCCTGTTGCCATGTGTCCAGCTGTCTCCCAGGCCCTGTAGCTGGGAGCATCCTCCCCACCGACACACCAGGCATCACCACTCAGACCTGGAGGTGACTGTTACCAAGGAAAACCTGGGAAAATACACCTGCACATGCCAGGTACACAGGCAAAACTACTGCTGCCAACTGCAACTTTTTTTTCACAGCAATTTTTTTATTCAGTTTTATTTCATTTATAATACATAAATGTTGTTATAGTAAACTGGCAGCTGCATATGTGATTATCTCTCTCTTTTCCAGGAGATGGGACCAGGGAACAGAGAACCTACCCCCTGCCTGAGAGCGATCTATCACCTGACACTGGAAGGCCCCAGTGCTGGAGGAACAGTGGCGACAGCCGGAAATCGTCACGTCCTGGCCATCTACATCCTTTTCTTCTGCGGGGGTTTAGCGTTGGGTGCATTTGTCCTGCACGTCATAACCCGGCGGCGTAGCATTGGCCACCAGGGCCACCACCTGCCAGATAATTCGCTATCGTCAGAGAAGGGACGGGACTTGCTGGGCTCCTCAGCCACTCCACAGTCCCCCAGCAGTGCCAGCTTGCTGTCCGAGGGATTCCGAATGACAGAAAAACGAAACGGGACGGCGACAACAACCACAACAACTACCCTCCTCAGCAACCAGGGTAATGGTGGTCACCATGGTAACAGTTATAGTGGCACCTTGATCCACGGCAATCCAAGCAATGGCAACGGGAATGCCCTATATGCCAACTGCAACACGAGTAACAGTGGGCTGAGGTTCTCCTCAGAAATCTTTACCACAGACATACTGGATGGAAGGACAGGGGAGAGGGAGACGCCCAAGGGGAGAGAGAGGGAGTCAGGGGAGGGGGACGAGGTGGATGAAGGCCTGGGGGACGGTTTTGGGGAAGGAATAAAGAGACTAGAGGAGGAGCTCAGCAGCTTTCCCATGTTAAAATCCCCAGCACCACTGGCTAAGTGTGAAGAAAGTTCAATATGACAAGGTGATAAAGATATACGATCGACTGCACCATTATGCATCCTCCATGCAAAATGGCAACTGCCAAATGCCTTTGAATGGGAGCTGTGTCACGAAGAGAGACTACTGAGGTGTATCTACAGAGGAGAAACATAGGGACAATGGGATAGACTGCTTATTTTGTTTCACCAAGGATGACAGCAACATTAAATAAACGTATCTGATGTAAATATAAAAAATACAACTGTAAATAGAAGCTGTCTGAAGCTAACGACAAACATGAAAGTGAGCATGTTATTGAGCAATTGAAATGTTATAAAGAATCAAAGATGAAATACCCACATGTGAGGAAAAAAGCCATATTGTCCTTAACTTCTGTTGTTGTTTGCTCTCTTGTTCTCTTCTTGTACTGACACTGCAAGAGCACTTTGAATCTTTCAGCACCTCTCTCTGTCTCTCTGTATTCCTATTTGTCTCTGAATCCCAGACCTTTATGGGTCCACAGGCACCAAAGGACTCCTGAGCCACAGGCTGCACAGGCCTCGGCCTCCAGAGAACCATAAAGAACCATAACTTTGCAGCAGAGCCTTCACATGGCCGACGGTGACCATGACAGGTTTGTCCCTGCGGAAAATTGACAGTGCTCAGCAAGAAACTGTTACTGAAGCTGAGAATTTGGTAATGCTGAGGATTTTCAGACTGGATCTCGCAAGACACAAAGCCACCATCATTTTGTTTTGTGACTTTGAACATAAAAATGTATTGTTTTAGTCATGTTGTTTTGTAATAAAGCCTAAAAATGTTGCTGTTAACCTGATATCACTGTACGCATACTGTCTGAATATGAGACAGTTTAAAGATTTGAAACAAACATTGACGTGTGACGGACCTGAAGGCAGACACATGAAGACAGGCTGATGGAGTGAAGATATTTTAATGGCAAAGGACAGGTTTACAGGTGGACGGAAAACGAGCAGGCAGATGGATCGATGAACCCGTTGGCAGGAACAGGAACATGACCAGGAACTAAAACTACACTAGACTATTTATGAGATGGACGGTCTAGATTATGATGGCGAATGACTGCTCTTGGCTGTGGTTTCTATGCCTGTTGGTTACATAGATGAAGGTTCGCTTCATCTCAGTGAAACAGTTCACTTGGTTTTCTGTAGCCAAACAGCCTGAAGTCCCCCTCATAGAGCTTGTACAGTTTCCTCCTGTCCTCTAGGGGCACTGTTCTGAACCAGTCCAACACAGAACCAAGGGAAGTCATGTTTTCATAGGGAGGGGGGAACCTGATCTCATCCCGCAGCTTCAAGATCTGCAGCAGCTGTTCAGCATCCTCCAGAAGAGTCTCCTGATGGCCAATGAAATCATACCTGAGAAAGAAAAACAAGTCCAGTGTCAACCTACAGATGAAAATGTGTTTTTTATTAACACACTTAAATGGTAAGTAGTGGATGTTAAAGGGGTATTCCAAAAGATTTTACAAATCCAGATCCATTTACTCATCATGAGTACTATTCAGTTCGTTTAACCAGTTTTACAGTAAATGTCTTTCATTGTGTGGAGGCAGATTTCTGAAGTCTAACATGTAAAATGCTAACATGCAATAAAGAGATGTGATTGAGCTGCATAATGCAGGGTAGGAAACCCAGGGTTTTTGGAGCTTGACCCACATTTGGGAATTAAAGTCAAGTTTAAAGATACTGAGTCTTTCAAAATACTAGAATAAGCTTTTTAAAAAACCTGCCAGGTGTAATTTGTGTGCACTTATAGAAGGGCGATGCCTCATCAGGTCAATAAAACCAATACATAGCTTCAGCCCCGCTGGACAAAAGGCCTTACTGTATGAGGCAGGGGTGGCACAAACGGTGCATCTGCCTCCAGTGGGGTTCAAAGGGCCGCTTCTCCTCTGTCTGTGGGTCCAGCAGGTATTGAATAAAGTTGTAAAACGAGGGGTGCACGCCTGATACAAATGCCTCATCCACTGTCTGTGGTGGGTCAGACTGGTTGGCATAGAGGCGCAGAATGTCCCGGGCAAAGTTTTGATAGTAGTACTTGTTGTGTCGCTGGAATTTGTCCCTGTAGGCGGAGATGAGACGGACAAATGGGTCTCGGACAAACAGGAACTTGGTGTAGTGCTTCAGCTTTGCCTGTAGTCAACAAATAAGTATCCATGAATCCTCTGTCACACTAACCCTATTCTACATGAATCAGCCACTGATGGGACTGACTAACTTTTTCTTCTCAGGTCATTCTATGGACTGACCTTCATCTCTGCTCTTGGGTAGCTGTTTAGAAGCGTGAGCCTTTTGGGGACGTGGACCAAGTCAGCAGAAATAGACATGGGGTCGTGAAATGGCTCACCCTGTTTCAGGACAAACATGACCCTCTTCCAGTTGGTACATGCCACCTGTAGATAAGAGCAAGGCCAAAAAGTGAAAGAGTTTAGCTCCTGGGACAGAGAAGCCCAAACCACGCAGGTTCTTAAACAGTCATGAAGTGTGTCCATGTCTGTATCACCTTGGGAATGTAGCAGTAGATGATGCCGTGAGTGTCGTCCACAATGAGGTTCATCAGCTCTTTGTCACTCACGTCTTCTAAACTGTGCTTCCCCTCAGAAAATGCCTCTTTGTCACGGCCACAGATTTCTTTTAGTAGCTGCTTTCTCAGATCCCGCAGCTGATGCTTCCTCTCTGCTGTGATGAGAAGAATAAGGATATATATGTTGTAACTATCTGAAACTGTTCATGGTTCATGGCTTTCCTTTCTGCAAAGCCGTTGAATGTAATCCGCGATAATCAAAAAGTAATCAGGGGTGAAGCTGTAGATCCACTATCTACTAATCCATTTACTAATTCCCAGTTCATTACACAGGGAGTGGAGCACAAAAATACAAACAAGACAAACAATGGATCAAATGAACCAAATCCATGTTTAACCAGGAGCAGGATACGCAACAGGAACAGACGCATATAGACACATATTTTACCTCTCTTTTGTTGTGACATGTCCCATTGGTAAAAGAACATGAGGATAAACATGGATCCAAGAAATCCAAGGGGCAGCAGGAGTCCTCTGCATGCTCCCATGGCAGCTGGAGTTAAACAATGCGTCAGCCTACGCTAATGAACCAGAAACAGTTACATTAATTATCTTTTATTCATTTTGCTAGCTAAATACTGAACCAGTCAGGATACAGACAAAAACTCTTATCAGAACCTGTAGAAAAACTGTACTGTAAAACATGCTGGATTGTGTGACTGTGTATGATTCCAAAATCCACATTAATAAACAGAAGCTGAAGTCACAGCCGTTTATTTTGGTGCTCTCCAAATGAAGTAATAACTAAAATAAATAAAATCTATTAGTAGGAAAACAACAAGTATTATTTGGATGCTCCTGAACAGTAGTTCAGTAGTATCACACGAAATCAACTGTCCCATCACTCACCTTGCTCCAGAGTTCTCAGACAGACGAATCTGGTTCTTTGAGAAAAAAAACACTGATCAGTACCTCAGGCTACAGAAACGTGTCTCAAACTGTCTGCTAAGAGCTTTACTTTACAAGTGCGCTACGATAATATTTGAGTGACGTCTGTAAAGCAGAGGACAAAACAGATCAGTGGAGAGGTGCAGCAGCCAATACTGACTCAGCATCTACATCCAGACTCTGTGATTCAACAGAGGTGTGTATTCTGACGTTTGCTCTGTGGAGCTTAAAAAGTAAATGCTGCTTCTTTATGCTGCCCCCCCCGAACCCCCCCCCCCCCCCACACACACACACACACACACACAAACACCAGTAAAATAAACTATAAACACTCCTTATATGTAAATGTCCACATAACATGCTTTAATTGTGAAGTAAAGGTTTTACAGGCACCAGACAGTGTCAGTCTGAAGGCTTTTTATAACTCATCACGAATAAACTCCAACAGTTCTACTTGAGCTTTCATCTCCTCCAGTTTTGCTTCATAGAACTTCACCATTTCAGCCATTTGTGCCAGTGAGTTTCTCACATGATCGTTGGTGTTCTCAGTGTATCTCTCAATGCTCTCCATCTCAGGTGGAGACAAAATGGAATGCTTTTTCAGACATTGCATTTTGGCCATGTTTTCACTCATAATCTTAGAAATCTCGTCGCGCCTTGACTCAAAGTTTGCCTGTAGGGTAGAAAATGAAAAAGAGATGATCAGGTTGTGTACTTGCAGTTCTTTTTTCCAAACATTTAACAATAAATCAGAAATTAAGGGATTAAATGTAAAACTCACCTTTCCAGACTGTATGAGTACCTCAGTTTTCCGGACTGTCTCTTTGATCTTCTCCTGTAATTTAGGCATGAAGTGATGAAGTATTAACTGATTTCAGGTTCTTTGCATCCTGTTTGTGCTACGATCTTACATTACATTACAAAGCATCCCATCATTCCATTTGATGCCAGCCAGCTGCATTAAAAAACTGTAAGTAACTGTCCAGATAAAATTGCCAGTCTCTGAATAAATGAGTGTAAATTTATGGAAACTAACACTTTGACTTTTGCTAACACTCATAAAGACCAACAATATATTTACCAGTTTTTCCTTCACTTCCAGGAAGCTTGCAAAGCAAACCAAGCACATCATGCTGAATACTAAGCACAGGCCTCTGGTGCTTCTGATGCTACACCTGCTACTGGTCAGGGCTGCTGCTGCCATCACTGCTTCGGCTGGAGGTTTAGTTCGGCTGCAGGGACACAGAGAACGGTCACAGGGAGCAGATCAGTGCTGAGAGATGAAGTAGGATGAAAATGCTACATCTATTTTTATTTTTTTACAGACACCCCCACTAGTTTCTGTTAAAGACTGAACCACTTTAACATTCTCCACTGTCTTCATTTGAAGGTTATACACTTTTACATCAGTAGATGGAGCCCTGGTGCTGCTGTGGACCCAATGAGGAGACTGTAGCTGCTCAGCTGAGACGGAGCTCAGAAATGAACGAACTCCAGTCCTGTCTATCGATCCACAGGTACTGCACAGCTTGTCTTTCTGTCTCTCGCTTGGTTCAAGATGTCATGTGAGTGTAGTATTAGTTGCATCAAACCTCCAGCATCTTGTTATTCCTGTGAACTTCAGATTTGCGCAGTAGTTTGGTAAGTGCTAATAAATGACAGCATACGGTAATAAATGTTGTTTGTAAAGGCTGTTGCATTTACTCTGTCACAATTAAAAAGTCTTTTTGTCTTTAAAAACTGAATGTCTTAAAGAGGTGCATTGGGTTTCAGTGTTGTCCAGCAGAGAGCAGCACAGACCTGCAAAAACTTATTGTGAAGTTTATTGTGAACTGTCTAATTGTCTTGTTTTTGGGTGGAGGTGGAGAGGAGGGGTTGGGGGCACAATGACAGAGAGTTTGTAAGTGCCCAACAAAAGCTGAGACATCTGTAAGATTTGTTTAGTTTATCACTTACCTTTGTGCTTTTTCAGGTGATTCATTGAACTTTTCCTGCTGAAATTTCAATAAAAACTGGAAAACGTGTTTGTCCGGGAGTGTGCTCGGCGTCAGATAGGCTCCACCTTTCTGGTGAGTATAAAATCTTTTATGTCATACTATTGTTGTTTTTTTGTTGTTGACTTTTTTTGAGTGTTTGCTGTGGTGTATTTGAAGTATTTGGATCCTTAACATGAACGAATGCAGCAATAAAAGCAGGAAAAAGTACAATATTTCCCTCTGAGCCGCTGCGGACCAGAGGTGTGAACTAACAGAAAAACAAACTCAGTACTTCAAAACTATATTTCCATAAAGTCTTGAGTCAGTGTACTTAATTACATTCCACCACAGACTAAATATTAATTTTTAATAAAAAGGAAAAGGACTAGCGCTGAACTAAAATTAGATTAGCAGAGTGATGGTGGTTTGTATTGACTCAATTTAACTCCTGTAGGTCAACCAGTACTGAAACTTCAGTTTTTCAATCAGTGGTACAGGCAGTATTTAAATATGTCTTCAGTACACATAAAATATTAAAACACATTACTTTGGCCTCACCTGTATTAATGCAATGCCGCTGAAGAGATCAGGAGAGCTTGAAGTGTCCAACAGTGTGATTTCTTTACCGCAAAGTACAGCTCGCTACACAGAGCCACAGCGAAGATTTATACAGTGTGCCACACGTTAGAAACAGAAGAGTGAAAAGATGAGATAAAGGAGGAGTGCAAATTCTCTTCGGTACTTTCCCCTCCTGACAAGCAAAACCACAGTGCCACAGCTGTGGCAGTATGTGTGTGTGTATTGTAGGGGAAATGTCATGTTGACCCTTCATGCAACATATGATTTTGCATTGATCTCCTATCCTGTCAGCACAGTACTGTTTGATGTATGATTGCCCACTCTTAAGGGTCAGCATGACACTGCAATTTCCTGCCTGTACTTTTAATACACTTTTTAATGAACTGTACACGAACTGTCCTTATCTAGAGTTATGCCTTACCTTGAACGCCCACGATGGACCTGCCTCTGTATCTGTATCAGAGGAACACTGTGTGCGCCTTGTTGTAGTTCAAGGTGAACATTCTCTCAGGCCTGCACGGAATGGGAGTCAAAACATATAATTCAAGATGAACAAAGGCATGGGCTAATATATGACAGAGTATATCCAGAGACAGTATGCTCATTATTTTTCCATCAGGAACACATTAACATTATACATGATTCCCAAATGTAGAAATATAGACAATCAACAGCTTTATACATGTAAACAATATTAGTCATGTCTGTGTTAAACTGTGCCACGCTTGAATAATTGTGTAACTGAAGTCATTCATTTGATGAAGGAGTTATAGAATAATTACACATGTATTCGAGTTTCCTGCTTATTCTTTTTCACTTCTTCTTTGAAGCGTGTTGCGATGCACTGTTAGCCGTGCATGCCTGTAACAAAGGAGCCTTGAACTCAGAAGTTTGGATTGAACATTTTATTTAACTGAAGATTTCCATTAATGCACTTGTGATTCTTTATTGCTCCCTAATCACAATACAACTGAACATCTGGAAACAAAACAGAACAAAACAAAGCTAAACAAAGTGGATTTTAAATCAAAAGCATAGCTCACATTCTCAGTGACTGTATCAACATGCTGGTGTTTGTATGACAGGAAACACATCAGATCAGGAAACATAGTGCCTAAGCTGTGTAGGCCCTTGAGGGTATTAAACCACAAACTGCAATGTGTGTTTCCTGCACACAAATACACCTGAACATATGGAAGGAGTTAACAAATTCATCATAATGCACAAACATTATAGTTAACAAAATATAGTGACTGTACACAAGGCTACACAACCTGTTGTCTTGTGTTTAGATGATTGTGAAGGAAAAAAACAGAATTTTTTTGCCATAATGTTTGAGCTGACCAGATGTCAAAACATTTCACTTCTCTGATAATAGCAAGTCCTTCTCTAACATCCTGTTTAATGTCACACAGTTATAAGACTTTGCTGATTTTAGGGCTTGTTCATAGAGGCATTAATGCTGCAGCATAAAGCTGCACAATACAGGTACTAAATGATGTGGAAGTTACAATTCAGTTTGGTTTTCCTCAAGGAATTGGATGAATCGGTTCATTTTTCTCAGTTTCTCTTCAGTGTCCTCTAGTTTTACAGCTAGCTCCTCTTCTTTGCTGTCTATGTAGTCCTTTGTTTTCTGCATGAAGAGCCTGGCCTTCTTCAGAAACATGTCCAGTGGAGGAAAGTCAAAAGATGAATCACTCATGTTGTCTGTGGTTAATGCTATCATTTGTTCCATCAGGTCCATGTATTTACTCCATTGCTCTGAAGAGCCAGCAATTTCTGACTTGTACTTTGCCTAATGGGGAAGAAATAAAACAGAGTCACAACATGGCACACACTGGGTTTGCTGTGAGCATGTCAGCATTTAAACTGATGGACTGACTCACCTTCACACTGTCTGTTTCTTCTTGTGCTTTCTGAAGTTTTTCCTTGAATTCTTCCTGCAAATCCAGAATGAGAGACAACATGCAGTTACACTTGAGGACATGGAAGCACATGAAATGATTTTCTATAGCAAAGGGAGGTTGAGCAACAATTAATTTACCAGCATGTCCTTGTCTGTCAGTGGACTTGCGAAGCAAACCAGACACAGCAGAGTGAAGATGAGGGACAGGCCTTTGGTGGTGGGAAAGGTTGCTGCTGCCATCACTGCTCCAAAGAGAAATCACAGACCTTAGAGGATCAGTGAAGCATTGAAAAATACTTACAACTCAACTTCCAATTTTTTTAAAATTGTAAAGTATAAATTTTATTAATACAGAAACACTGTGTTCTACAGTGAACATAATCTAACAGTGTAATGTTGCTGATCTTACCTGAGATTTAAGGTGAAGGTGAAGGTGAGCTGCTGTACAGGTGATGAAGGAAAACGTGATGAGATGACACTCTCTCACTCAAGCTTTATATGCTCTTAGTGTCACTCCCCCATTGCACAACTTATGTGTAGGTGACTGTATGTGTGTGTCTGTCACAGCATGTTTTGTGGTGAATAATTTAAATGAAAGTGGGTACCTGCAGGATGCCACCACAGTTTCTATCTCTTAGGTATCTCTTAAGTTTCATTTTCACAGAAATAGTACAATATTTAGTAGTTTCAATTCACAGGAATGTAACTATACAAAACTGTGCAAATATGCCCTGCAAACTGTGTAACAGAGTATGAATGAATGGGGACTTTATTCCAGTAAACAAATTTGTGATTTTGTGACAGATGTAAATATAAATAGTTGATACTTTTCCACTGTGGTGGCTGAAAGCTGAGGATTAAACTCAGGTGACAGAAAATGTAGTCACTAAAATTGTATTTATGCAGAAACCTTGTAACTATTAGGTAGAAGTTAAGGATATTACACACTGTACAAGAGTCACAGAAACTGGTGAAACTGTGTTGGCCCTGAAAGCTGTTGAGTTTCCTCTGTGACCCAAAGTATTTTAAAGGGTTTGCATTAATCTCAAGCTTGGCGAGAGGTTGGCAACATGTGTTAGGATTAAATGAAAATCAGGCTCAAAGATCAGTCTCCATTCTCCATACTGAGTACCATCCCAGCTGCTCCAGTGAGATGTTCTGTGGCCAGTCACAGGTAACGATAGTGATACAGTGACTTTCTCAGGGTGTTTTTGTTGATGTGTTAATGATGTGACTGCGCCGACTGCCATTCACATAACTTGCTCTCACCTTGAGGTTTTGATCTGAGTAGGGACTAAAATGGCCCACATCCAATGAAATCTGCCGCTAAAGAATAGCTATTCGCAACATTTCAGTGATGTTCTAATGAACTTTTATATAGTAGCTCAGCTCTGATTGGTGTAAGTCATCTTGGGTCACTCTAATCTGTTCTAATAACTGACTCACAGTGGCTGTAGACTTAAAGATGGAATTATATTCTGTAGGTATAGATACTCCTGTTGTCAGCTCTCCCATGTTAAAACTTGTGTGTGTGTGTGTGTATGTGTGTGCATCCACTCCTTTGTTTCTTTGTTACATGACGCTGTATCTTCACTTTCACTTTGAGAAAAATGGTATTGGGCAGTTCGGTATTACGAGAAAAGCTCTTGCAAAATAAGTTAGACTTGGGACATACAGCACTGTACAAACGCCAACAGGACAGTACAACATTTGTGCAACTCATCATGAGCTCTGACTGCACCTCAACAACTCAACCACCCGTCATTCTAGTTATGCTCATCATTATCCAGAAATGTGTCTTTCTGAACAAAGGCAGCTGTAACGGGCACCAGGGTGTGGTTAACCCGTTAACATCTATGAAAACAGATCTTTGTAATTCAATACAAAGATGTAAAGACTGTGACACAGAGTGAAAGTAACAGAAACCAACGTCACATTCACCTGTCTAGACCATTAAATAGGGTACACAGAATTAAATAGGATGCCGTCAATCACCAGTTATCTATAGTACATCTCAACAGTACAGAAGTAATATATGTAGGAATATAGACTGAACATTATTCACATAAGGATGTATAGAATTAATTATTTAATCACCCGTGTAGATAAAGATCTTCAGAATTCAATGCAAAACACTGACAGCAACATGCAAAGTCCACGGTGTCATGATCAGCCCACGAGGTGGCAGTTTTCTGAACCCTTTTGTTTTGAACTCTTTTGTGGACAGTTGAACCTTTTTGGACTCTGATTTAGTTTAAGTTCTGTTAGTAGTTCCTGTTTTATTTTGAAGTCATAGCCCCTGTGTATCTTGTCTTGTTCTACTTCCTGTCTTTGTCTAGTTTCCCGCCTTTTGTGATTGTCTGCCCCGCCCTAATTGGTGTCACCTGTTTCCCATTATCTCATGTATTTAAGTCTCCTTGTTTCCCTTTGTCCTTTTCAGTTAGTCTGTGTCAGTACCTGAGTCTGCCCATGTCTTTACCTGTGATGGTTCCCCGTGTTGATTCCTGTGTGTGCTTCTACCTTGCCTCCTCCTCCTCCTCCTCCTCCTCATCAAGTCCCCGTATTCGTTCGTTCATGCACCTGTGCCTTGTGTTTTCCCCCTCATGGACTTACCTTCCTTTTATTTTCAAGTAAGGACTTTTGTATTCGTTTAGTTTTGTTCCTGAGTCTTTTTCTGCTGTGAGGATAACTTTTAGTTGTTTAAATTTTGACCCTGGAATCTTCCAGTGATTTTGGTTTTATTAAAAAAGTTTAGACATCTGCCTGTCGTGGGGGTTTTTTGCATTTAGGTCCTTTCTTCCCTCATGTTCCTGGTTGCCTTGGTCATGACTTCGTGACACACAATTAAGATTCTTTTCAAGATTACTCACAGTGTTTGTGCGGCTTTTGTACATTGTTCTGTTTGTTTAATAATATGATTGTTGGACATTGAGCGTAGTTCTATGACAAATTGTACCGTCCATATTCAGCAGAGACACCACACCA